>NW_020884897.1:40017-98683 GCF_003945725.1 Corapipo altera | reverse complement strand
CTGCCTCCAAGAAAGAGTAATCATTGCTGGGAAAGGGCTTTTGAGTCTCTCCCATGGCAGTCTGCTGGAGGCAGTAGATAATCACAGAGGCAAACACCAATTCTTGCTGTGCTGGAGGACAGGAAGCAGTCCTTTCCGAGCAAGAGGAGAGACCTGGCTTCAGCCACTGCTTCTTAATTAGCTGCTGCAGGTGGAGAGCTGCAAGTTCTTCACATTGCTTTTATAACTATCACATCTTTATGTGGCTGAACTGGTTTTTTCCACTGTAACTTGGACATTTTTGGAAAAGAAATATTTTGGGTCACATTATCAATTTTCCCCCCATGGAAAGCTTATGAAAATGAATCTATAAGCAAATTGATGTGAGGAAAAAGTTAGCAGAGATGTTTTCAAATGGATAACTTTCAAAAGATTTGAGCTCATTCAGTTTGAATTACAAAGTCAGAGCTTTGATCCAGCCGCTCTTTGGTTCTCTACTCCTCTTTCCCCGTCCATGCTACTTTGCATCACACTTGAACAGGTCTCCAGTGAGTACCTTTTTGAATTTATCATTGGCAGAAGTACCTTGATAGAATGTTCTTGAGGTTGAAGGCACCATTTGCTGCCTACAGCAGGCACAAGAAGCCTCTGAGCTGCCTTTTGGATGGTGATATGCTAGTCCATCTCAGACAGGCAGAGGAGGATACTCCTTCAAGACCTACATGTTATTGTGACTTTCTGTTAATGGTCCCAAAACAGTTCTCAGCTAGGGCAGCAGTTTGTCTGCGGATAGCAAACTGACTGGGCTGGACTAAGGCCACCATGAAAACACCTGACTGTGCAGTAATCTTGTGCCTTTTTAGTTAGTGCTAAAGCAAATTAGTGACGTTGAGGCTAAATGGCTGTAACCTAGAATAACACAAACCTAACTAACCCTACTGTTTCTTTAAAGTGAGGTGCCAATTGCACAGCCAGGCAAGCACTGCGATTATCCTCATAAGAGTCAAAGGGGCCTGTAGGAGCCACCATTACCTTGGGATAAATACAAGAGACAAAAGCCTTCAAGATGCTTTGTGTAATCACAAAAAGCAAAGTGGCCTCCATGCAGAGACATGCATTCTTGGAAAAATAATATAAACAAATAATGTCTACTTACAGATGTCTCGTATCTCACTAGTTATTAGTTTTGTGTGTTTATGGAAAAGAAGGCAGAGCAGATGAGAGAAGCTAAGGACACGGCCTAAAGAGGCATCAAGATTATGGCTCCAAGAACAGAGGCAGGGTGGGGAAAGAGAGAGGTTTTGGCTAAACTGATTAAAAGCTAATTGTAACCTGAAAAAAGCAACTCCTAATTCCTCCCACGTCTGGGGATACTGCACACTGCACATTCCTTGTAGACAGAGTATCATAATAAAAGAAACCTGATTCTATCATCACCTCCACCTCCTAAACAACATAGCCCACAGCACTCTGAATTTTGGTGAGTGACCTGGGGTGCGAAGCATTATTGTGCATATCAGGAGCAAGACTCAGGCTCCAGGAAGAGAAACTGAGAGGTATGTGCACAAGCTCAAGAGAGATAGGGCAATGGAGACACCTTCAAAATCAACCATGGCAGAAGCAAATCTGAAAGCCAAGTGGGAATCATGAGGCTCACAGGCTACATCTGATCTGCACCTGCATCCTGCAGAGCCTGTGGGCAACCAAAGTCCTTGCTCTACCTCTGTCCCTCCATCTCACCCTCCATGGCGTTTCCACCTCCTCCTCTCCCCAGTGCTCCTCTCTCCCTCCACTCTTATGGCAGTGAGCTGTTGTGTGTCAGCATGCCATTGTTACCTGTGTTGCTGGCATGGTGCTGGGAAAGGACTGGGACAACCCTCAGCTCATCTGAACACATTCAACTTCCCCCAGGAAAAAGGACTCCACTGACCTACAGCCAGCAGAATGAGGCATCAGTAATGGAGAATGCATCATATAAAAAAGGAAGAAGCATCCAGAAATCTCTCGATAACGGTGGAGAGATGACTTGTAGGTAAAGATGGAATTGCTTTTGGAGCAACAACTGCACAGTGTCTAGCCAGACTGGGAAGCCCCATAGTTGGAAGCAGAGACCTGTCTGCTCTGAATGAGGAGGATTTCCACGGAGCCAGGGAGACTCAAGGGTGCCTTGACAACCCAAAACTTGCTAATAGACATGAGCAGCAGTAAGGAATGACAGATCTCAGAACGTGTGTTGAGAAAGCAATGAAAGAGGCAGAGGTTGGAGCATACCTCACTCAGCCACCTGGCTGCACAAGTGGGTTAGCCAAATGGCCTCAGTAAAACTATTTTCTACTCCATTTGTAACCCTCAAAGGCCAGTCAGGAAGAAGAGAGACTGTCCAGTTCGAATAATGAAAAAGCTGATTTCTTTGAGAGAAAACTCCTTAACAGTCTTCTTGGCTCTGCTCAGTGTCTCACCCAAGTGAGTGGCTAGTAGGAGGAATGGGAGAAGTTTCCAGCAGGCAGCCTGCACAAGCCAGCTCTGTCTGTCCTACAGAGCAGCCCATGACAGACAACCAAGTGCTCCAAGTTTGCAGGAGCTGTTGAGATGTGGCGCACAGACAGCCGTCAGACAGAAAGAGCCAGATAAAAAATTAGCATCAAGGGCAAAGCTGAATCCTCTGGCCTGGCTGAGGACCAGACAAGACCTGTTCTTGGCATAATCTGGTTAAAACAAGGACTCCCAGGATAAATGGGCAGTGGAACAACTTATACACATTTAGCTAGACTTCGACTTGCAGGGCCAGATCAGCAAAAGGAAATCAGACACCCCAAGGACTTGGGGAATTTGCCCCATCATTTAAGTTTTTCTGTGCAGCAGCCAATCAGGAAAGGAAGCAGCTGCTAGCAAGATGGACATTAATTGCCAGGAACCCCACAAGCATAGATATGTCACATGGAAAAGGTGACTCTAGTCTGGTCTGTGGCATTTTGGAACAATTAGAAAAAGTGATAGATTTGGTTTGTAAAACAAGAGAAGTTGGCAATAATGCAAAAACTAAAGAAAGCAGTTAAGTGCTGGTACAGTGAAAAAGTTTGCTATAAAATGTCAACTTGTTATAATAGGAGTCTGGGCCAGAACAAAACATTACCAGAGCCTAGTAAAAAGCCTCTTTCCCAGTTGTAGAGTTGCGAGGACACCCCATTATGTCACTGAAGCCCAGAGGTACACAAATGAGGCCCCAGGTTTTTGTTCAGATCCTACAGCTGAACAACAGAAGGAGGAGACTGGTTACAAATCATCTGCTGGCATCTGTGAAATGCATGGAAAAAGTGGACACTGCCTAAAGGATAACCATTAATAGACCAGACATGCTGAAAACAGTAAGGGGTAGACTGTCCAAAAGTGAACCAACTAATTGGTCTCAAATGGAGACAGTGGCAGGGAAACATGCATTTGCCCAACAGTTGGGAAATTTGGGTTTGCAAATTGGACATCTGGAATTTGAGCTACATTTCTGGGTAATCAGGATAGTGGATGAGCTAATAAACAGTTTGGATTTCATTATGCCTAATAGCTGAGTAAGTGCCAGGAAACCATGTCTTACAAACCTTGCTTGTGAAAATTCTTTCAAAATATGGGTCACAGGTGAGTAAAATGACATGTAGGCAACTGGTTTGCAGAGAGCAGGGAATGGCACCATTATAAGTGACATACCATGGGAGCTTTTCAGACAAAGAAATAACTTCCCACGGGCTGAAACTGGTTTTGAGACCTAGGATCTCAAAGGGATTTTACCTGCTCAAGTGTTGGTATATGGGAAGCAGGAATCTGTTCCCCCTTGTGTGCTAGACATTTCTGATGAGGAGCAAATAAAAGAGGAAAAGAAGAATGAGGGCCAGAAAGCACAATAAAGTAAACAGATGTAGCAAATATATAGATGAAAACTAACAAGGAAAGAAGAGTGGAGACAAAGGCAGGGAGCTTGGTGTTTAGTACTGGGGATGGTGTACAAACCTCTGCTGCTAAGGCTTCTGAAGTTGTCCTCCCCCTCACTGCCAAAGCAGCACAGAACTGAAGTATAGAGAGGTGGCCACAGAGCCACTTCTTAAATGAAGCCAAGTACAAGAGACATTCTGGGCAACTGGGAATTTCAGGAAGGTGAGACTGAGTTCTCATATCACCTTGGGCATCAGTGATTGTTCAGAGGAAGAAGGGCAGCCCCACATCCTGTTAAAGGCTGCAAGGACCTCTGCAGCCTAGTTTTCCTCTCTGGATCTGAAAAACAGCTGTGGACCTCAGTAGAAAGCTCTGTTTCACGGTGGCAGAATGAAGCCCTCAGTGGCCACTAAATGAGGCTGCTTCACTGCTGTCATGGGGCAAGGGGTTATACCTTGAGCACAGCCCTGCAGAGACACAGTCAAACTGATTTAAGCGTCTCAACATGACACTGGTGCATTGGTCTTGTGGTGATGTGCCCTGAGGGAACTGCCCCCCCCCCCCCGCCCCGGCTCCTCGGTGGGGCAGTTCTGCTGCACATATCAAAAGCCATGATCTCTACCTGGTGGCTTTACAGATGGCCTGAAACAAGTCTAAGTCTATCAGGCTGCAATAAAACTCCCAAGAAAGGGAATATTTCCTAATGAAAAAGCAGTTTGTTTGGGGCAATTGGTAGTGAAGGAGGAGTTTCTGCTGACACAGTGACAGTGGAGCTGTCCTGAAATAGCTGCTCCTCCTAGATGTCCAGGATCAGGAAGGACTTTGGTTCCTAACAGGAAGTTTACCTCTAAGCTTGCAGATACTGCACAACATCAGATAGCTTTGGTGACATTGCAGCAGAAAACCATTGCAGTTCTCACCATAACATAATTTAGCATTTGTGGAGTTACAAAGGCCCTTATGACCATTCACAGTTTGCTTTTCGGGATTTTAAAATGCTTTCCATAGAGGAAACAGATGTTAAGAGATACTGAACTTCTAGTTTAGAGACAGTATTGCTACAGCAATGTAAGGGATCTGAAAGTGTCCTTATTGCAACAAAAGTTTCAGGCCTCTGAGATGATTTATTGTATTATGGAAGCACTCGGTGGGGTAAAAGTTTTATTTATATATTTTCAAGTCTGCTTGGATGGGAATAAAATAACTGTGGAAGAGCAAAATGAAAATACTCTGGAAAGAGGGAATTTCATAATTATTTAATAATTCAGTATTTAATTATATTTAAAATATGATTGTGGTAGATGCCACTTTTCTGTATGTGTAGGAATTACACTTTAGACTACCACAATTGTAGTAGACGTTCTTATGATGGTGAGAATGATGCAAAGATGCTTTTAATGGATTAAATATAGCTAATATAACTGCTACCTTTTAACTGGAAGGAACTGAGTATTTTTGTAGAACTCAACTTCAACAGCCTCAATACAAACCATGAACAACACTACACAAGTGTCTATGGAAAGATATGTCTCTCTTGATCTTATTTTGTAAAACTTGGGTGTCTGAAGGAGGGACAGCATATAGCAGAACAAGAAATTCAGTATCTTGACTCAAAAAGCTTGATGGCTTGCATGCTTAAGGATCCTAAAACAACTAAGAAACTTAAAAAAACAGGACTTTTCTCCTGTGTTGAGGAGAAAAAACTTTGGATGATCACTATGAATAAAGAGGTTGTAGCCTAAATCCCATATTATTTAGTGAGCAATTTCTCTTCCTAACAAATCGCACCTGCAGGACTGTGAGTTGCAACCACTCAAGTTAAAAATTAATAGTCCTATTTTTTTCTTAAAACTTTTGAGAGTATCATTAACATACATGAACTTTGCATGTAAGTATTCAGCAGACTTACGTATAACATTGTCTTTAAAAGATGTTCTTCACCTATATAACTCAATGTCAGATTCCCTCGAACCAATTAATCTCTGTTATACAGTGAACTGGTTGCCGACAGAATTACCTCTCTTTTTTTTTCCCCATCAAAAAGAATTGCCAAACCCTGTTTTTCTGTAGCACTAACAGACACAAGGCAGGAACCTGTCCTTGTCCAAAAGGAGTTGATGCACATTTGTGTGCTAGCAGTAACTGTGTTATCTAGAAATTCTTTCAAGCCACTGAAATTCTTTCAATAAGCTCTTTTATTTCCAACTTCACCTCTCTTCCTCTGTAACAAAACACCACATCAGATTTGCTTTTAAAAAATCAAATACAAACTTACATATTACCTTTGTGCCTCTGAGAACTATTGTGTGCTGTAAGATGTGGCAAGCTCATGCTAAAACAAAAAGATACTCTCTCCATGGCATATTCATTATTCTCCCCTACTGAGTAACTGTATCACCTGCCTTCTACAGATGCTTTATGTTTCAACAGAGATGACATTTCTGGCCAGAGCAGCTTCAATATAGAGTCTTAGCTTCCATGGATGTGTAATCATTTACACCTGTGCAACATAGATGTAAACTCATTTTGCACTCACTCTACACAGGTGCAAATGACTGCACAAGGTGAGGAGTGGAGAATAAGGCCCATAATGACTGCAAAGTGCTTAAGCAGGATATGATGGCGACCAACAGAGCTACATGGGATACAGTGAGATCAGTAGGCAACAGCAGTTTTGGGAGTCTATTCTCCCTCATGGTGCCAGCAGTGTCTGTTATTTGCAGTGGAAGTCGTGTGTGTGCCCAGCAGATAATAAATTAGCTGCTGTGTGAATACCACAGGCTTGCCTGCTTCAGCTCCCTCTGGCACTGCTGTTAGGCTCTGGCTGCAGCAGGAAACCTGTGCTGCCACCCGGGTTGGAAGATGCCGGGTGGCTGTCTGGTTGTGTGATCAGTTTACATGGAGAATCAGGCTAAGCCTGACTTTGGCTTGGTTTAGGACATGTTTCTTGTTGTGAGTTAAACAGTTTATCCAAAAACCTTTCTCAATCACTGCTGAAATAGTGCTCGCAGCCCTTTTTGTTATATTGCCTCCTAAAGCTGCCTGAGAGCTGGGGAGTGCAAGAGTTTTCAAAGCAGACTTTACTTTTTATGAGCTGTTGGATAGGACAGAGTAGACAGATCTAAAATTAATCTGCTGCCCAGTGTCAGAGCTCTCTGACCATAAGGCTAAAGACAGTAATTATCACACTGGGCTATTTGGGAGACGTTGGAGGAGAAGGGAGAGAAATTTTTTTGTGCTGCCTGTTTTAGCCTGAAGATTAGGGTTTATATATCAACTTCGCTTGGTAGTCTGAAAAAGACTTTCTGAAATGTGTTCCTCTTAACCTTACACCTGCCAGCTTTCTTCACTCTTCTTTCCCTAGCCTACTAATAGTGATGGTAAATGCATCCAGAGAAATACGATTGCTATAAAGTACCGAAGTTTCTGTGTAGCATGACATTAAATTACTGAGTCTGAAATAAAGTATGTGTGTCATTTTTCCAATGGACTTTTAAAGTGTGCCTCTGGACATATGTGAAAATATAAAATACTGCTCACAAAAAATTAAAGCGGAAAGCACACGCTCGTGAAGGAAAACTACAGGTATCTTTTCAAGGCAAAGCAGTCACACCCCGTGCATGGCAGGCTGGAAATCTACGTGTCCCCACTGATTTTGCTATGTTTGCAATACCTGGTGTGAGAGAGGGCTGGCCATCCATGCAGAAGTGTTTTCTCATGGCTACAAAGTTCTGCAGAGCTGGCACTGCCGTCAAGCCCAACATTCACTCACATCCCATGACAGTCAGGCTAAATGGTTCACAAGCAAGATGATGACAGCTAGGACAAGGGATCATTTTTAGTTCTAAAACAAGCAATTTTGAGCACGTGATTGTGGCAAATAATCCAAACAGTTTCTTACTTAATGAAAGCACTTACCAGTGACAGCATCAAAGATGTGGTGTCAAGGGAGGGTGGGTAAAGGGAGGGTGCTGACCCATTGCAGGCCCCTATGGGCTGGGAAAACCAGACTCTAGAAAGAGAAGGCTGTCTCAATACTTACATTAACAATAGAGTGAAAGAAGTCTTTATTTTCAGGAACAGGCTTGAGAAAAGGACTTTTATCCTCTATTCCTGTTTTCCTAATAAGTTATGGAAGGTTTATTTATCCCACATCAGGTACTCCCAGTGACTTCCTTTGTAATGGACTTTCTGGTGTCTTTTCGGCATGAGCTAAAATTAACAGAAAGAACATGTTCTCTTTAGGTAGAGCAGGAGCATAAGGGCTGTTCTGGGACCTCCTTCCCTCAAGTGACAGCAGTGCCAAGCAGTGCTGCCTGAGCTGGTTTTCCAATGAGGTAGCACACATGGATCCAAAAGCAAGCCCTGACCCTGCCCTGGTACTGGGGTCCCAGAGCCTGCCAGCAGCACCCCACCACATTACCTCACCCACGGGAGTTGCACATGCTGCTGCCAAAGTCACAGATAGGCTGCAGCTGTGGGAGGATGCAGGGGAGCAGGCTCAGCTCCTCATGGCTGTATCACTGTGCTATGGGATGTGGCTGGAACCTGTGGTACAGTGCAAGGCCACCACTCAAGGGTAAAAGCAGCTGCTCAGAAAGGAGCTGCAAGGGCCTGAGGTTCTTTCAGCCACTCTACTTGCTTCATCTTTTCCTGCAGTCCCAGAAGAAGTAAAAGTTGCTAAAAACATGTGGTTCTCTGTAGTATGGGAACAACTCTGAAGTTTCTGTACCTGTTGTGTTGAAATGCCTGGAGGCAGCTGACATAGGATGTGGGCTACTTCACCATACTCATTACACTTGTTGTAGGATCCTTCCATCACGTTCTTAGTGGCAGTTGGCCTCTGGTACCTACTGCAGTGTCCTACTAGTCATGGTCCATGGTGTGCACAGTTTTCAGCTTCTGTGAAGGACAGTGAAATACCATGACTAGAACCTTGTAGATTTATTTGTTTATCTCATAGGTCTGCTCAAATGCCATAAATTGTAAAGGTAGGCTGACACCAGTATCATCTTCTACTGCTGATGCTATGAAACCATTTTCTTCTTCTACTACCCAGCTGCCATGAAATCCATTGATAATTGCTGAAGACGTATTTAAGGTACTAAAATATCCTTCCTTTTAAGTGTTTGGTTATTTTTTCACTGAAACTCTTACCTAAATCTGTGGTGAATTTTTTTATTACCTTATGATTTTAAAGTCTAAAGGCAAAGAAGATTTAAATAGCTAAGTCTAAACCAGATTATCTTGAAAATGCTTCCTTATTAAGAGGAGACCCCATAAAGCCTGTCTCCTCTTCAGTTCCCACTCGTTTTTTTTGGTACTCCAAGGAACGTGTTTGGAACCAACTTAGGCCAATCCTATCTTATACCTAAAACCACTTGGGATCCTGGATTTGAGTTTTTTCTTTTTCAAAGTCCCCAGAGGATTGAGTTTGCTCACAAAGCATATATGCATCCTAGACAATGCTTTAGTACAAAATCATGGAAAGTCCTGTCCTTAAAATGCGTCCTGTGATATGACCCTTGATACTCCTACCTAGTCCCGTGGTTAGAGCATTTTGCTGGGTACTGGAGGACCAGACTTCAATGCTCTCACATTCTCTCCTGTGAGTACACAGGGCCACCAAGAGTGCTGTGTGGTCACCTTGCTGGGAGGGTTGCTCTGTTCATTTTGCTGAAATGGAGCATTTCTTGTGAAAGGGAGGTATGGATGGAGGTCTGTGAAGCAGAGATGCAGGAAGGTAGGAGGGAATTGGAGCAGAAGACAGCGAGCAGCTCTGGGAGAAGAAGGGTCAGGTCCTGTCCCTGGAAGTTCTTTGTGAGGGAAGGGTGGGAAGCCCACGTGCCCTTCTCCCAGCAAAGTGTCCCAACCAGTGCTGGTAGCCTGTACCTTCCCTGTGAGACAGCAAGTGCCTCAGAGAAGATGCTCCAGACTCAGAGCCCCATGGTGTTTCTCATACTTGGACTGTCTGACAGCCTCTTCAGAGCTCCCCACACCACTGGGAAGCTGCTCATTGCAACTGCCTTCTGCAGTGCAACATCATTATCTATTTCAGCATTCATGCATTTGTGTACGTTCCTCAGATTTTAACTATGGAAGCAGAACAAATTGAGCATGTCAACCTTTCTTCCCTCCTTTCTGTCATCCAGTTAGCTTTTACAGGTTTTCTTTCCCCATTCTTGAAGGCTGCTATAGCGTGTTAACAGATCTGTCTTCAAGTGTTTCCATTCAGAATTTTTTCCCCGGTTACAGACTATAGGGGAAACATCCAGTATGCCCGTAAAGCACATTATAGTGGAGAGTATTGCTTCTGTGACCAGCTCCTCTGTAAGAACAGATCTACTTAGTTTGGAATCATCAGCTTGCTACACCCAGCACACTCAGGCTACCACATACCTTTGCTGTCTACGTCTGCAAAAATCAGGGGATGCCTGTCTAAAACTTTGTATTGCTCTGTTGTGCCTCCTGCCTTCCTTCACTCTGCTCTGAGAGTCACTCAGCATGAACAAATGGCCTTTTCTTTCTCGATGGGTTCCTTGTTTCTATGTACCAATGCCACGTTTTCAGATTACAACTTCTGAAAAGCTTTCATAAACCTGAAGCTGAGCAGATCAAATGGAGACCATTAAGCTCTAACATGCCTATCAGCCCAAAGAGCACCTCTTTTTTTACCAGTCTCCCAGCTGTCTTAAAATATGTTTTTACAAATGAATGCATACTCATGTGTGGGTGCAAAGGCAAGAATGCAGCCTGAGACAAATCAGCTCCTCCGGTCCTCAGCTTGGCTGCCCCATCATTTGGTTGCACTTGTACTGCCTGGTTCTGATCCTGTTTGGCTCAGGCAGGTCTGAAAATGTTTTCCTTTATGTTTTTTTAATCAAATTCACCGCTAAAGTCCAGCAATCACTGACATCCAGTGGCAGCCGAGGATAATTACAAACGTTTGTTTTCTGAGAGGCTTGTTTGCCACCTGGGGAAAAACCAGTAACAGTGAAGGTTTACTTTGGAGCTCTACAAAAGGAGGACAAGTCAATTGAAATACAATATTGCTTTTGTTAGGTGGGAGAGGGCAGGTACCTGAGAACCAGTTTCAAAAAGCATCTGTGTGTTCCCTTCACAAAGGGGCTCCAAGTCCAACTGTGCTGCTGTACAGTTTGCGAGTAGCCTCAGATGGCAAATCGAGTTCTGCCTTTCGGAAACTGCAGTGAGACCTGACCTGAAGTTTCCTGCCCCAAGCAGTTTTGAGTGGAATAAAATTAAGACTTGAACAACAGTGACCCCACTATACTGGTCTAATAAAACTTCTGTGATGCAGGGTGAGTCCTTCAGTCTCTCCTCAGTAAGGCTCAAACATCAATTAAATCCTCTGGTGGGGGATCCTGCCTGAATAAAACAACATCAGAGTTACAATTCTTGCTTAATTCCATTCAGCACAGATAAGTAACAATTTCCTTATGCTTGCAGGGGGGTGGGAGGGCATCATGTACCTCTTTTATCATGGTACAAATACTACTTGTGCTTATACACTCTTATCTTCCTTTTTGTATAAAACTGTATAGGCTGTGGGTGGCACAGCCTGTCCTAATTACTACAGGAAATGTCAATTCATCAGTGAAAGCATAACTATGAAACGAAACTCCTTTACAGGACCTCTTTGATGTGTTTTTTTTCTCTTTTTTTTGGAGGGGTGGGCAGGGGAATAAAACCAAAAGAATATAGTCATCTTGCTTTTATTGTTATTTCTATAATTCTTTCAAGTGTATTGGAGTGGAGGTGAATTTTGACAAGCATAAAATACTTCCAGTGCAGCAAACTTTAATAGTTGCTGACACTACCATAATTTAAACTTGGGCCTTTGTAAACAGTTTGCACAGGATGCCTTGTAAGCAATCTGAGCTCACTGCTCCAGCACTTTCTGAATACACGTCTCCATCTATCTCTTCCCCTTCAGCCTCCAGTCCTTTCTTTACTGTTTCCATCCTTTCTGATACCCCTTGCAGATAGAATATTCTTACAACTTTTTTGGCAGCCACCACAGGCCCCTTCTCATTGACATGTATTACAGTAGTGTCTCTTGGAGCTTTGGCCATAAACAACACCCCATCACAGGGCATTAGCTTTAAAACAGATGCTCTCTGCTGCAAGGGGTTCAGAGGTGAAGGATGTACCTAACAAAGGGCTACATTAACTCCGGCTAAGTTCTGGGTGGGATTTGAGTCCACTTTCACTTATGTGTCCTGCTCTAGGTGAAATGCTGCCCTTAGGAGCAATAGAGAAAGCTGGGAGGCGAGAAGCAGCAGCACATCTTAAAAGTGACAGGTTTAAATGTAATGAAAAAGAGGAATTTCATTTCCTTCAGTTTCATAGATTTTTTTTTGTGCCCTCTGCCCATGTGGGGAGGGAAGGTTTTCTCTCTTGCATTGTATGGAGGGCCAAACTGAAGAGCCATGGCTGAAAAAGTGGAAGAAAGGAGTGACAACACCTTTCTTGCAATGCACAAGACCACCTTTCCTGGACCATCTTGGATGGCAGTGCTGGCATGTGAGCAAGGGCTCTCATCTTCCCCTGCTGTGTCACACCAACAGTGAGAGCTATTTCATGCTCATGGAGAGCATTAACAGAAAACTACAATGATCCAGGACATGCTCAAGAAGCTGAAGGAGCTGAGCTTGCTCCGAGGCTGATACAAGTCTCCACACAGCGTCACTAATGAAGTATTGCTCTGCCCGTAACTGGGGAGAAAGCCAGAATTTCTTTCCTGATACTGAAATAAAGCAGTCCCCTTTCAGACCAGTCAGGAAAGTAATTGTTCATTCCTCAGGTCGAGCCACACATATGCAATCTCTTTGTTAACTAGCTTTCTGAATTTTTGCTCCTTGGCTCTTCCAGTCACAGCCTGTGTGATTGCCAGCCTCGAGCGCCGGCCAGGAAACCCCACTCCCAGCCCAGAAGGGGCTTACAGCACAGACAGAGCTATAAATGGTTGCTGGTTACAGCCCCTGGAGAAGCGGGGGGGGGAAAGTCCATGCTTCCCAAATACAGCTTCTAAAATTCAATACAGGTCCTCTGGTTATAAAGCACACAGAAAACTTAATTCTAAGAGAAGACCAGTGAGCGGAAAAGGAAGGGAAGCCTTGGTGGCTGCTGCTGGCAAAGGCAGAGATGAGATGGACAAGCTGAACACCCTTTCTTACAAAATAACTGTCAGCCTCAATGTCATCATGCTTTAGGTATACATGCCCAGACAGAGAGCCCAGCAGTGAGAAAGAACAGGGTAACTAGTTCAGATATAAGGGAATTAAATTTGTGGCAAGTTAAAACCAAAGCCAGATCTCTTTGCGGTATTGAAATAACTTTGCTACTACCTTGAACACTAGCCCTCAGAGTGGAGGGGTTGGAATGTGCTGTGGGGGAGACTGGGTGACAGATGTCTTACAGATACCTGTCCCTATTCTGCATGGTCAGACCTGGAGAGTGGCAGTCTGTTTCTAGGATCTTGAAGTGTTGTTTAGGTAACCAAAAATCTGATTCCCATCTAGCTTACAGCTTGCAAAATCACCATATATCTGTGTAGTTTTGATATAAAACACCACCATGCCAGCAAAATAGTTTTATACAGGCATAAGGGCTTCATGGACTTAGATTGAGAAGAAATGAAGGGTAAGAAGTCCTTCTCCCATATCATTATCAGTGTGTTGAGAGTCCTGGACTGGAAGCAGGCAAACAGCATTGCTCAATTCATTTCCATTAGACATTGAATGTGCTTCCACATTCCTGGACAGCACATGACAGGAGGTATTGGCTCATAAGGAGCTAGTTTGCAATTTAACCATGACTGGCTGAAGGACTTGGAAATAAGAAGTGTTTTTCCGCATGGGCCCTATTGAAACGTGAGCCTGAAAGCTTGTCCAGCCAACAGCTGGGATTCACACCTTTCTTTCTGTACCTTTATTTCTTGGTCCTGCCAAGGGTGGGTATTATCTACCTGTTTGATAGCTTTAAGACTGTAGAAAGCCTTGGCTGAGATGAGGGGATCTGTCTGAAAGCACATGATAGTATCAGGGTTAAGAAACAGGCAACCTTTGTTGCTGGTGCTGAACTCTGCAAGAGTGATCTCACTATTGTGTGCTGAGCATCCCAGGCCAGTGGTTTAGGTACCAGGCTGATAAACATCACATAAGGGACTGGCAGAAGCAGCCAGAGATAACTTTTCTTCTTCCTAACATAATGTGTGACTGGTTCTTGTCTTCTATGACCACACAAAGTCCTGTTCATGTTCCCAGTATCTACTACTTCACGGAGATCTAAAAATGTCTTCCTCAGAATGAAAAAATAGCTATTATACATTTTATAGGGAAACAGAAAAAATGAGCCTGCAAGATGTCTGATGCATAACACCAGTATTGAGGCTGTTTTGCCTGCTTTGAGGAAGACATATCTAAGTCCCTCTTCTTTGTCAAATAAAGGGTTCTGAAATCTGCCTCCTTCTACTGAGCAAGAGAACGGTTGCTTGCTGGCTAGTGACTCTTGTGAACAGATACACAGACAGACACTCAGTTTGCAGATTAGCACTTCGGTTTTCACCTGTTACTCTGGTTAATCCTTACACAAAGCAGAACAGCTTTAATTGCAGATGATGAGCATGGGAGTGAGAGAATCCCAGGATTTCTGGCAGCCAAGTACTTGTTTGGGATTTGCCACACAGACAAGCAATCTGAACTTTCCTACCCCATATGTTCAACAACTATTATGCCCTGCTGGGCTCTTCTGAAATACAGCTGCCTGCCTCTGACAAGAAATTTCCTTGTGGCTCTGGGAAGATATCCCATGTGGTGAGTATTTTACTCTTGCTTTATCCCAGTGCTGCTGCTCTGGGCAAGTGCTTTTAGCACTTGGGACTTGGTAGCAGAGAACATTCCATTCCTGCTGTCCTTGTCAGGACTGCAAAACTGGGATGATAATTACAAAAAGAATTGCTTTGGCTTGGACCTGGAGTTTCAATACTTCTTGAATTTTCAGCAAACCAAGAACCCTACACTGATTGAATGGGTCATCCAAGTTCCCTATGTGTTTCTTAAGAGAGAACTGTTGATTTGCCCACAGATCCATGCACCTTTCACAGCATATGGGATGGTATCTCTCCTGCATCAGCCTCCACAGCAGAAGCCAGGGGATTTGTATGGGGAGGGGAGGGGGATTTTACATCCCCATGTCTAACTCAGAACAGGGTTTCCAACCAAAGCAGGTCTGTGTGCAGCACACCCTAACCATGTGCTGTAGGATCAGGGCGAGTAGAACACTTCCAGATTCCCCCCTCTGCTTGTATTTGATATACACCATTACATATCTGTGGAAGGAGGAAGAAGTTGAGTTCGCCATTCCCACACTCTTGGGTTGTTGTTTGGTGGGACAAACCAGCACACACAAACTAGCTGGCATGCCTCTGATGTTCTCAGTTCCCTCTGAATGAAATTTTACTTGGAAAGGTTAAAAATTATCTTACCACTTCATATTGCTAGTGCTTTGGGGTTGATAAAGACTGCTGTGCTGTTTTTTCTCTCTGTTTTTTTCTTCTTTTTTGTCAAATAAATGAGGTGTGTGGGGGGAATCCTCCAGCCTACTACTTATGACTGTACACACAAGGCTGGGGTAAGTTTTGGAGGACAAGCAGTGGGAAAGACCATCTCTACTGACACACATTAATGGAAAAATGGATACATGTGGCAGACGGCAAGCTTTCTGTTTTGTTATTTTCCTTCTGACTCTACTCTGTGCAACTATACTCAGTGGCTTATACTAAGCTGTGCCCTGAGGGAGGGAAAGAAATCAAAAGGATCCTTCATCTCCTTTGGGTTGGGGATTCTGTGGGCTTGAGCTCTGTGGGATGACTGGGGCAGCATTCAAAAGGTCTTGGTGGCTTTGCATGATCAACTTCCTCAGCATACTAGCTTGCGTCCACTGGCTAGTCTTTATAAAGCATTTAATTCTGTAGTTTTAGAGCTGTTGAAAAAGCAAAGGGAAGATTTATAACAACATTTGCTAGCTCTAGGCCAACTGGTTTGGCACAGGAAAGAACTATGTTTTTCAGAGCAGCTTTTCAACATTCCACTGTTAGCTAAAACGTATGAAAATTACAGTTTCTAAATGACCAGATGTTTTTACCAAGAAAGAAATAGATGGCCTGAAAGGGGAAGATGAGGCCTGAACTCAGGCTTCTATGCTACAACTGTCAACTTTTCAGCTAATGGATGACCTACTACCATCTAAAACTACTAAATTTGTGTGATTAATGCTGTTAAATTGCAGACACAGTATATTTATAATTTTCTCTGTCAGCTTGATACCATTTGTGCAGCATCACTATAAAAGGTGAAGGAGAGAAAAGGCAATTAATCTGATGTCCTTGTACAGAACAATATGGCATAGCTCTCCTCAAAGCAGAAGCTTTCAAGTGAATTAAACTAATGGTTTCATCTGTTTCATTTCCAGCTTGATTTTTTTTAAATTGAGAGCAGCAGATCCTTTCCATGTCATCTGCTTCTCTAGACAGAAACTGAGACCAGAAATGTTCTTGCTTTCAGCCTCAAATTGCTCACTACAGCATGACCATCCAGTATTTTATTCTTGTGACTTATCAAGAGCATGGGGATCTTATTTTGGCCACCCATAATAGTCTAACTGGACTGGCCTGTGTTAAAAATCTGTGTTGGATTGATGGGATTCTTCAAATGCTTTTCATATTGCTCTGTTGAGCAGTTACCAGCCAAACAAGATTAAGAACAAAGAGACGGACTCTGGAGAGAGATGTGATGGTGTTGGCTTGCGATCCTCCTCCTCTACTTTATAGGCATTGCTTAAGATGCCCAAAAGAAATCCCATAATAGAACAGCTCTTTTCGCCTCTTCTCCTTCAAAGCAGACATTTGTTAAGAGGGGAATTAAATAAAGCTGAAGAAGATGGAGGAATTATTGAAACTACAGTTACTGCTGTGCAATGTCATTCTCCCTTAAAAAGGAGCCAGTTCATTTGCAAGGCCCAGCTGGCTGACTCCATGCCCAATTACCACTTTCTTCTGTTGCTACCACTGCACTACAGGTGAGAGTAAGAGCACCCTGGAACTCCCTTACCAACCCCTGAGAGGTCCTGATCCCACAAGGTGCAGTTCAGCCCATGGCAGGAGAAGCCAGGGGCAGTCAGCACCATAGGGATCAAGCCCAGAAAGCCCCCAGTTCTGCTCCTAAAAAAGTATTGTCAGCTGGCTCTGCTCCTCTTCTAAGAGAGCTGACAAAAAACTTTTTAAAAATCTGTTTAAAATTACATATTCTCTGCTTGAGGGTTTGCTAAGCTTATTATAGAAGTGGAATGAAATTCCACAGCACATTTAACATTTTTCTTGTTCTTATTTTCTGAGCTTTTCCAACCTAATAGAGAATGACTGATCCCACTGGTGATCTGAGAGGGACACAGTGGAGGAATCACAGCAGGCTGAGCACCATAGCAATACTGTGACTACCAGTTTGGCTACTTCATTGTGCAGGCTGATCCAAGGACGGATTAAGAGGATTTTGTTTTCCATTTTTTAAGTTGAATGGGCTGGGATGAAAGCCTTTTACTGCATTTCTGAACAAGTCAGGATATTCAGAAAAGCAGTAACAATGGACTGCACCAGACTTGGACTTTGAGTCATATAAAATCATTTACCATGAGAGACTGACTGGATGAAACCACCCAGCTTCCCTGTCTTTGATCCTTTAGTGGTCACTGATGACCTCCCATCTTTCTCTGTTCCTTAGAGCCTTCTGCAAGGAGCCACCCAGCCGCTGTCTGGCAAGTAATGGGAAAAACGCAGCCCTGGAATGTCTGATTGCCAGGATCTATTAAAGTCTGAGGGATGTGTGGTGGTTCAGATCAAATACAAATCAACCATAAGCCATGGATTAAAATTAAGGTGACCTTCACCTTCTGACAGGTTTGAAAATGATTGATTGTCTTTCATTTTTTCCTTCACACCCCATCCTACCCCACACACCCCCACCTTCGATTCCTAATTAAGGACAGAAGAAAAGGGAATAACTAATTGTTGTCCCCAGTTTGGATTTCCAGACTAAGAAACGTAAGTTCAGGGATATGTTGTTCAAATGTTATGCTAAACTGACCCACAGCCAGGAATTTTCAACACTGCACTCATTGCTAATCTATATGCATCAAATCAAGCACATTTTTCTCTTTTATCACCTACCACTTGTGCCTGAGGACCTTTCTGGTCTTGACAAAAGCTTCTGCTGAAAAGGCATTGTTTGCCTTTTCCACTAGCAAAGGGAGTGCAGGTGAGGAGGGAGTAAGCCTCATGTTTAATGACTGGTACCTCGTTGTGGATTGCTGACTTTTTGTCCTTGCCAGCACAGCCAGCTGCAGACTTTGTTGACATTTTTGCAAAACCGAGGCCTCAGTACCTCAAATATATTAGCTTTTGTGACCCTTTGAAGACTACTGCTATTTAGATAACTTCACCCATATACCTGCTGCTTGATATGTACTTGTTGTATGCAATTAAGAGCTTTGCAGTTACGTCACTTACACTGGACAGAGAATAACAAAGACTGTTACCAAGGATGTACGAATGGCTAAGCAGGTGCTCAATTCAGCAGATCACAAAGGAAAAATGAACCTCGTGATTTGGAGCAAGCAAAACAGCGCCAAGTTTGTGATTAAACATCTACTGCAACTCCTGGGCAGATGTGGAAGAGAAGGTTCATCAGCTGGCTCCCAGAAGATAGGTTTGTCTTCTTTTCCTCCCTTCCCCTGTAGCCTAGCAATCATCTCAACTTCAAATCTCAACTGTCTGATTTGGAGGGCTCTGGAGGCTTACCAGGGCTTTTAGCTTCTCTCACAAGAATACCAGACATCTATACCAAGCAATTATTTTATACAGCTTCCCTTTAGGTCATCTTGCAGCAGGAGGCCCACCCTGGGAATCACTCCAGTCCTAGCACATGGGGACTCTCAACAGGCCAACACACTAAAGCACTATTTCTGCTTTAGGCACCAGCAGCAACAACCTGGGCCAATAAATTTTCTGTCCTTCACAGATGCAAAATAGTCCAGAAAAACCTGAATAAAATCTTATCTCAAAGTAGGTCACCACTAGGTTGATTATCAGATATATTAAAGTCTATTTTTGTGCTTAATTGTACTCATCAGAAATCTACCAGATTAAAAAAAAAAAAGGAAACTTCTTTTTTAATATGTAGGTGGAAAAGGTGTCAGAAAGACAACTGATACTGCCAGCAATCACCTGTAATAGTTTGGAAGCACATTACACCTCTAAATGAAGCATGTCTGTTAGTATTCACACATGTAACAGTCTCTGAGTTTATATTTAAAGATCATAAATAATTACATAGCCAAAGTAATAAAGTACATGCAAGCTACTAACCTAGAGACAGCATGACTATAGCAGTCCAAACTGTCAGGTATAGTTTACAACTTTGAAAGATTTTGGAAACAACAACTGTGAAAACTGGCTATCCACAAGTAGCAGAAATTTCTTCTGCTGGCTGAGATCAAGAACAGAGCTGAATCCCATATGTGCATTTGTGTGTGTATTCACACCACAGATACACACGTATGTGTACATATGTACAAATGCTAAGACCACCAATGATATTTTTTAATTTCGATGCTTTCTAAAGGTAATTTAGATTTTTCTCTCACTGAGGTAATGAATAACAAACAAAGTAGTTTAAATCGTAACAGGATAATCTATTACCATTTTGAATAATATTCATAGTGTTAGAACACATTTAGCAAATTATGACTGATACACTTAAACTCAATTTATTTCTCAGTACATCTGGAAAGTAACATTTATTGATACGGATATCATACAAATGAATTGAAAAGGAAGACTTAGTGTAGCTGGATTCCTCTGTGTGAATGAGATTATATTTATAAAAAAACATGCATATATATAATTAAAAGGCTACATACAAATAAATCTCAATAAATTCTGTCAAAATCTAAATCTTTTTTATGTATTCTTTGGAACAATCCATATAAACTTCAGCTTGATCTCAGCCAATAGAAGAGATTTGTTGATAATCTAGGGTAGACATTTTTCACAATTCTCATTTCCAAACTTCTGCAAAGTAATAAATCACACCTGACAATTACTAGTCATTTGCTGTATTTCAACATTACTTTGTTTGAAAATCAAATTAAGATTGTGAAGTGACAACCAGATCCACAACCAACTGTGATTCTTCTGCAGACAGAGAGCTTTCTTCACCAGCCAGTGGAAGGTCAAGAATATTTCTGGACAGATAGTGTAAAGTTAATTATAATCTTAGAGGTAATTTCCTAACATTTTATTGGTTTGGTTCTGTAAAACATGCAATAATAATGCCCATTCTGAGTATTAATTTTAACACTTTAGAATATTTTTAAATACATATATGTGTGTTTGCTGTTTTCAGTTTCCCTTGTTTTGTACTTGAAGCCCCCAGCTGATATTTTAAGGGGAAAGAGTAATTCCCATCAGTGACTGTTCTTTTTTTCTAGCAAAAGGACAAATTCCCCATCCCCCTCAAATCACTGACGGTTCAGCTTCTAGGCCAGAATCTCACAAATAGTTTGTTTGATATTAATAACTTCCTCTGTTGATCTATTTCTGTTGTAGACAAGGGGACAGTCATAAATCAGAGGCTCGCCTGGTGCTGTCCAAGGTAACAGTGCCCTGCCATGCTCGACTGCTCTGGGGGCTGTTCCATGACATACCACAACACGACACAACTGTGTGCTACACTGCTGATACAGCCAGGAAGAGCACTGCTTCATTAGCAAGACCCTTCCATGTTTTGGAGACTTAAATATTAAAGTCAGGACTGGAACTTCTTCCTCAGTTCTAAAGGCAAGACAACATGCATAGATCAAAGTAGCACCTTCTCAACCTTTCTGAATCCTAACAATCCAATCTCAAAACAACCCAAACCAAGCAAAGGTTGAAAAGCCTGTACAATTTTGGCCAATGCCTAATCACAGTAAGTTAAAGTACGTTCTACACTATTTTAAGTTTCTTTAAACTTCTCAGAAAATACCTCTTTGCTGCCTCAGTAAATCCTGCAAGTTTGAAAGCAAAGTCAAAATTTCAGGGACACGAAAGTCACATTTTTAACAGAGACTGCATGCAACCACAGAGATCTACTTGGCAGAGAAGGAGAAAAAGAGATCTGTGTGTATGCTTACATACACCTTCACTGTTTCAGGCAACGTATAATAATTTCCCTTGTGAATAGCTATAAAGTTATTGTAGCATTAAAGCTGGATAGACCTACAGTAATGGTATTTCCTGACATTTCCAAATGTTAAAAGGTCAACAAAAACAGTACGTATGGAAACAATCTCTTGTCATTACATTCTATAGCATGAATTAAATAAACATTTCCTATTTTTTCTCCCTTCTCCTGTCATTGAATGTAAAAACCTAAACTATGCCATCAAAACAGCATGAAGCCAGTAAAAGCTTTAATTAAAGAAGAATTCAATAAAAGCAATCTATTCTGCTTCAGTCAGATCCACTTTTTCTTCACTTACTGAGGAGTTAATGAAATTACAACAGTAACCGCTGACATAAACATGAATCTGTCCAGAGAAAGTCTTCCTCAAAAGGAAACTTCTAGTAGCAAGAGCCACCCATCCCTAACCAGTACACAGACTGGTGTCCACCAAGGCAGTAATGTTTACTGCCTTTGCTTTACACATTGTGCAAGAGCACAGATCCCAGCAAAGCAGTTAAGTTCAGACATTGCCCTCTACATGATAACAAGCCCGTTAATAATAACTTTTCAACTGCTTTTGAAATCAGACTGCCCTCAGGCGGTACAAAGACATCAATAAGTCACATACCCCAAAAAAATAATCAGCTCTGTCTGTTAAGGAATGCCACGTGTTGTTGCTCGGCTCTGATTCTGTTGAGAGGCCAGTTTACTGCAGGCATCCTCAGTGCTTTTGGTGCAGCTCACCAACTACATTCAGAGGACAGCCTATTCAATACTGAAATTCTACTTTGTTCCTGTGTTTCATGTGGGTGTGACAATAACTCCTCTTGTGCCTGTGCACTTTCACGATTAGTGCTGCTTCTCTTGTCCCACATCTGAAATAGGGCCTGAAAACTTTACTTGCCTTAAAAAAGAGGCTATTTGTCACATTGGCTTTGGCACTTCTTGGCCTTCCAGACATCTGCTAAGTTATCTTCAAATATTTTTCCATAGACAGAAAATGCACAAACACGTACAGTGGTTGCACTCTGCAGTGTTATCTCTGTTGCTCTCTCTGTCTTAGGGTAAATTTCTTTTTCTGGAGGACAAATTACCCTTGCAAACATCTGGAATAAGGCATTCTTACTATTTAGACCCACAACTTTCAGCTGCACAGTAGCACACACCTAATCTGTGTGCAAAGGATGACACTTCTCTACCTTTCACCAGACATGTAGCCTCACTTTCAAAATGGAAAAGGGCAAGGGTCTGGTAATGTAACATGCAGAGCATAAATGCTAGTTAGATCTTCAAACACACCACATACTCCTCAGTTTAGAGGAAGACGCATGAAGCTCTGAGGACAGATTAGGGTCAACTACAGGAAGTTCCATCCCAAACTTTCTTTCCAGGACCTGGACCAGAATGAATACGGTAGGAAAAGCCTTGCTAATCAGTCAAACTCTTTCTTCTTTCACTAAGTAAACCAAACATTTTTCTAACCTGTATTGTTTCTGGCTCTGCTCACTGCTCAGCCCCTTCTTGCAGCTTACTCCAAAATTCCTGACTGGGTGTTTGGCAGAGCGAGTATGATCTATAGCGTGACCTTGCAATTCAGTGCACCGCTGTCATTCCATATAATGCACTGTAAAGCATAGCTTTTATTGGAAATGAAACTGCATAAATAAACACTCTTACTTTAATGTGAAGTAAAACATTTTGCATTACCAATGTGCAGATCCAGGTTGGGAGAAATTAGTTACTAGAGAGCAAAAAATCAAGCAGCGATGTGCCTATATTATTTTGATCCTTTAAAAACGTAACCCAGGTCTAATAATTCTATTTCAGTTTTGTAGTCTTTCATTAGGGAAAAGATTTGTTTGCATACTACAGAGAGCTGAATGCCAGTAAACCCTTCTCTGTGGCTCTTTTCACCTTCATGAGCTCCAACCACAGTGTCTGTGGACAGACTCTGATTGCATGAAGCAAATCCAGTTTTGCAAACCTGATCAAAGATGAGTTGAGCTTTAGTTATCTAAGTGGAACTTTGTCTCTACTATAGTAGCTTTACTTTTCTTACATATGCTGGCTGACAGCTTGTTGAAAAACCATCTTGCTAATGCATGCACTCTAACATGCTTTAATTTTGTGCTTTTTCAGTCCATTATTAGTTAAGCCATCACTATTTGTTCAGAATTTAAGGCTGACTGCATCCACTGCACTTAAAAAACATATGGGCAAAATTCATAGACATCAGCTTTGCATACCATACAACATGAGAGGTGACAGTACCAATTATGTGTCTGGGAGGAGGCACCCCAGCCAGGCTACAGACAGTTAGCTAATATTATTCCAGTGTGTCATTTTGAGAGAGGATAAACCTGTCCTGGTCATCAGCTATGTAAAGTGTTCATTGGATCATTAGGCTAACTCTGGCAGTATCTTGCTGGTCGGTTTGGTTTTTCAGTAATAATACTCACAGTCAGTCAGTCAAATACTTGTGCCAGAACTTTCACCCACAGAAAATGCTACTCCTCCTTTATGAGCACCTTGGTGCTTCATTTAACAGGTTGCAATGACACATCTGACACCCCTTGGAGAGCCAGCACCAGGAATTCAACCTAGCCTCTGCAGCAGACCATTCCCAGGGAGGTTGTTTGCTCCAGAAAATATATCCCAAAACAAAAAAAAAGGGAGAGCGTAATGAAAAACACAGAGCCGCAGGATACAGCTGCTTTTTCCTTCCTCCATTACTTCAAGGCCATCCCTGCAATATGGATTTCATTAATGGCTCAGGGACAACACTACAATTACAAGTTCAAGATGTTATTGGAAAAGCCGCCCCACAACTTTTTATATGGTTTTGTAGGGGGGAGGATTTTTACTTTTTCTTTTTCTTTTTTTTTTGTTTTGTTTTTAATATCATTTTAAAAGCAATTTTTAAAAAAGTGATTTTTTGGTGCGCTGTAACACTGCCAGCAGTTGGGCTGAAAGTGAATAAATGCACACACACATAACCAACAGCAAAGACTTTCTGTGCAGTTTTCCTCAAAATAGAAAAAAAAAAGGCATATATATGAAAGGATCAGGGTCCATCACTTCACCTGTGCTTAGATGCAGATTGATGGAGCCTCCATCCTCTATTCATAGTTTTCTACTAAGTCACACAAACAATTATTTCACAGTGCCATCATATTTGAAAGTCAGCTACCGTATAACAATAAAGCATAATGATGTCAGACAGACTGATGTTAGAGAGTATTAAAACATGATCTTTTCATTGAGAAACATATAGATTTCACCTTTAAGAGGGCTTTCAACTTGGCCAGTTATCAAAATTTCAGATATGTAAAACAATTATATGAAACCAGAGTAGAAACAAGACACTGGAGTTCTGAAACTAGTTCTAAGACACTAATTAGTATTTGAGGCTGCTGTACAGCCAGCCTCAGCACTGGTCTTGCAGCCCAAATAACTGCTGCACTCATTGCAGCCCAGGCTGGCTGTGGTGGCAGCATGGTGCCAGGGCTCAACCCCTTTGATCACCGAGCCTTAGCTGTCACTGCGCTCCACCACACACCCAGTGCTCCAGGACAACCAGATCTCCACCATTCAAACAGATGGGTTTTTTTCATGGCTGCCAAAATAGAATAATTCTACAAAGCCTGAATTTGCACAGTCACAAGGAAACCAGCAAATTTAGTTTGCTATTTTGAAGTGGCAGCAAACCTGCTACTCCCCAGTGTGCAGCAGGAAACCATGGCCTCAGCTGGGCACATCCTGCCTCAGCCCAGCCACCTTCAGTCTTGCTGAGGATACCCAGCTTCCCTCATGGAGAATGCAGGAAAGCACAGTGGGGCTGCCTGCACCTCTCAACCCCCTAAAGAGCTGTTCATAGAACAATGGTACTGGATACATCACCTGAAACAGAGAACAACAAGAAGTGTTTCTATTTATGTACCACACTGCTGCTGTCCAGGACAAATGACTTCCCTGCTGAGACAGGAAAGGATCGGTGTGATAAATGTCTTGCATTGCATCTACAAAGCTAAAAAAGTCAATTCATAGGCCTCTACTCTTGAGTATATTTATGTATAAATACTCTAGACTAGGCATGCTCTATATATACATGCCGTAACAGGTTTTCTTGGGCATTTATGGTGAGCTGTCCTGGTACTACTTATTAAAGAAAATACTGGATATTGAAAGTCTGTTTATGCCTTCTTACACACTACTTGTATTAGAATATTAAACTCATCCCTTCAGTCTTCCATTATGTATTCTTTGCCAGATTATTTTTTAATTGTTTTTGTGAGTGTGCACAAATCCCAAGGCATATGTGCAAATTAGGATTCCTGTCCCATGCCAGTTTGGGCATGTCTTGTTTACATGCTCATTTAAAAATGTAAGTCTTATCATTTCAATCTGCTACAACAGTTTAGCTCTAATGTGAAACTGGTGCCATGGGTCTGAAGGGTTATTTTTCCTCTCTGTGGACAAACTGCTATACTGAAGTTGTTACATTCATACTTAATGGCATGAAGCTACTTAAAAGAGTTAACCTGCTCTATAGAAATGTTAACAATAACAATTTTCTGGTAATACCATTGTGTTTAAAATAGAAAATCAACTGCTGCTTTTACAGAAATATGCAGGTACTCCGAACTGTGACATGATGGTAGAGAGTGCTCACACCTATGTCACAGAAAAAAGCTAGACATGAGCTCTGAAATAACTAGATTGCTCCAGATATGTTTGTAAGTAAAATGAGCTTACTGCTAGCTCCATGTAATTGTCTCTCACAGCATTCTCCATTCTTTTCCCTTTCCGTAGTATCACATAGAGCAACACAGGAATCCAGTATTAAGCACCATGGCTAAAAGAGCATCAGCAGTAGAATTGGAGACAGGTAAACAGCTCTGAGGTCAAAGTAGAGGCCCAAAGCACACCAAAGGGTAAGAAAATGCTGGCAACTGGGTGCCACGTCTGGAAGATGTAGGACTTCATCTTGCAGATGCTGAGCTGAGTGGCCAGAGCAGTTGTCTTCAATTACAGTGAGAGCCAAAGGGTGGAGAGAAACAGAGGGTAATGAGAACTCAATGCTGTTCTGCCAGCTCCTGAAAGATTATATGTTTATTCATTTAGTTAGTTACCAAAACACTAAGCATTTTCAAGAGAAATCTAAACTTTGTATATGTCTGGGTGCAATACAAGTGCACAAACTAATCTGCATCCAAGACAGTAGTCAGCTACAGTGGATGGCAATGATACTGATGTTTATTATTTATAATACCCTCTTGGACAAAATCCAGGAATCTGGCACATTTGCTGAGACATTCTGAAATTCTCAAAAGTTTTCATCATGAGTAACTCGGAGTTTATTATCTGCAGAGCACCCAAGAATGTGCTTTGTAGCACACACTGTCCTTGTCCTAAATGCTAATATTCCTGTTTGAAATGTCACTTGACAGGAGAGAGGACATTTGGGCAGGGAAGGTTTAAGGTCAGTAAGATCATAACTCTGCTCAGGAGACATTGGCAACTCTTCAGGAAATACTTAGGCGGTGAAAACCTTAACTTTCTTCTTTGTGGAACAATTCACTCTAACTGGGTTCTTCATACCAAAACACATTGTATATGAAGCAAATGACAGACAGAGAACATTGACACAGGCGCAGAAGAGACTTAGCTCATATCCTTACCATCTCCTGATTTCAGCATTGCTTTAAGCCATGCAAAGCATCCTTTTGAGGCACAGGCAGTACAGCTACAAATAAAAAATCAGACCATTTTTAGTTCTGTCCCTGGTAGTCTCCACAGCCAATGCCATTCACAGCTCCCCTTCCTGCACCACCTCAGGTTTAAGCGTAACTTACTCCCAGGACTGTGCCTCTCCCCACTGTTAGATCTTCTGTCACAGGGCATCATCCCTCCCTTCCTCCTGTCCATTGCCAAGTTTGGGTCAGAGCCACCCTTCCAGAGATGCTCTGCCACCACTTTCCTCAGTGCAGCATTACCAGATGGCCAGCTGCTGCTCAAGGCATTCCAAGGAGTCAGACCTGAGCAAAGCTCTATCAGCCTGTACAATTTGTCTTACCATGCAAGGACAAGTTCCACTGCTGGCACACAAGCATCTTATGATTAATGTTTTTCCCTTTACTGTATCAGGTCTGGTTTAAGTTGTAGATGTTAACAGTTGACACTGCTCTTTTACTTATAATCTAAGCCACCTTGAAAACTCTGGGTGGCATTAAAATAACAAAGTATGTACAATGAAATAAATGGATTGTATATACCAGTAGGATAACGTTCTTTAAATGGTTGGAATCTCAAATGAAGCATGAATAAGGAGCAGTATAACACCTTTGGAGAGAACAAATCTGAACTAGCCAGGCTATGGTGGTACTTGGCTTTTCAGATGTAAGAAATCAGGAATTTTATTTGTCATAACCTACAGTAGGCTTTGAATGTTTTTCTTCTTCTTTGACTAAAAGAATAAATCAAAGAAATTCATGATGTCATACGCACATAGAGGTACTACCAGTTCAAAACAGAGGGAATATAGCTTAAGGTCTGGTTCCCTGAAATCTTAACCTTTTAAATATTTAAAAAAAAAAAAAAGGACTGGTATGCTTAATTTTGCTACCAGTTTCAGCAAAACATGGACCTAACATATTACAGAGAAGAGAGAACTACGATGCTTATATCTGCATATCCATCAAATAGGCAGCAACAGTGCAAACTGTGCCCATAAGACCCATTCTTCTGGTGGATTGAGGGTCTTTTGTTAAGCCTTCAAAGTTTCAAAACATACTGTCCTGAGGTCCACAGCCTTTTGAATCAATGGTTTGTGAAAATAATTCACCAACACACACAATGGTTCAAACACTATGGTATATAACACAGAGTACTGGCTGTATCAATCATAGCCTTAGTGTTGAGGACAGTATGAGTCTCATACAAATTGTTTGCCAAGGAGAACATTACCTGGAAAGAAGAGAGATTACATAAAGTTTTTCTTCCAAATCAATGAATGCCTTACTTTTGAAGATTACGAGTACCACCAAGTTTTTCATATGTGCAGGGCTATAAAAATTCTACCATTGGAGTTCAAGAGGTATTAAAAAAGCAACAGGCAAAATCCCAGCCAAAGACATATTTTATCTTCGTAGACAGAACTTGGTAAACTAAGATTCACATTTTCCTCAATCAATTTCTGCTCCTGATGGAATACACAGAAGATAAACACATCATGCTGTTTAAAAGAGGGCTGTCAAAGATTCTTACTTTTCTGCAAACATAAATATGGCCTGTGATTTAGCAAATGAACACAACTTCTTATGGTCTTGTGGCTAATTTTTCTAACTCCAACCATGATGAAAACCTTGAACAACTAATTCATAATTTATACGTGCTTCATGTACGGGCAATTTGCTGAACTAGAACTGCTAACTAGAAAAAGTATTTATTTCTCCCTCTAGCTCCATCCTATCCTATTTACAATCTGATAATCTGGTTTAAAATAGTTAGCTTATAGATTTATAGGAGTCATATGTGGTCAAACAAAGAACACGCCCTTTAAAATGTATATTTGAAGTATTGTCCCAAAATAATAAGTTATGTTTATTTACCTAAAATCTGTCTCACACATGCAAAGTATCAAGAGTCATTTGAAACTTAAAGATCCATAATAAAGTTCTGAACAAGAAAAATAAAGGCTATGAACATACGCTTACAACCACTCTATAATTATCAACAAGGCTTTCTTTATGAAAGTCTTGTTTCTCTTCATTGCTGCTTTAGTTAAATCCACATAGGAACACAGAAAGGGAAACATCTCAGTTCCTGTATAAAATACAATCTTTTCCCTCGATGGCAAGAGGCAAATCATGATGCATAAGAATTCTTTAATATATTTGCCTTTAGAGTTTATTGACTTTACTTCTACTGGTATTCTACCATGTAGGAATAACATTTAGTTACCAAAACTGAATCCTTGCTGGCTTAAAAACCCATCCATTCAACTACATTTTTGAATGAGTTGTATTAATTTTAGCAGCATGAAGCTAGCCGGACAGAGAGCACTGGATCAACTAACTATATTTTTAATTTTTTTTTCTTAAAAGGGGGGAAAAAATCAAGCCTAAAAACATGTACCATAAATCAGGATTCAGTGACTGAAAGGTGGAGCAAACATCCCTCTGGGATAATAAATCAAGTTAGTACTTGAATTTGTATCATCTTAGAACATCTTTCAAATTTATTTATTAGGTAGCTGAATGACTTTATCTTATCCATGTGTAGTCATCTAGTTCTGCCTGTATCAAGCTGTTCCAGACAGCATCTCTCTGAGCAGTAGCCTGTACTGTGTTGGAAAGAGGCTACCACTGATGAATATGGTTTTGATTTTGGAAAAGTGAGCTGTCTGTCTTTATCATGGATTAAGGTATCATTCGAAGGTACAGAGTACACTCGGCTCAGAGCGGGCCAAGGTAGTCTCCATCCCCGCCAGCCAAGCTTTCCATCTGGTTCTCATAACACTCCCCAGCTACACTTCAACTTGTAAGCTGAAGAGATGATGCTAGATTAAAAGCAGGCCCAGCAGCGATAGGTTTCAGAAGTTGCGACAGGTATTCTAATTATGTAACACATGTAGTCATTTCTGGTACATAAATTGGCTTCTTACTGGTACGTATTTTATTGGTACCAGTTTCTACAAGAAACAGAATGACATCAGATTGTACCAACCCACAGGGCAAAGAAAACTTCTGTTCATTTTGCCTCCTTAGTCCACTTTTAGCTATCTTTTAACTAAATAGTAGAAGAGTAGTAAATAGCAACCTGTTTAAACCCTTGCAGCCATAAAAATGTCATTCCCCTGGGCAGGAGATGCCACAAGAGGACTCGTGTTTTCTGAACTCCATCTTGTCACTCCATTTTCAACATCACAGCCTCCACTTTGCAACAAAGTTCATCCTGGTGCAGATCCTCAAGCTCACATAAAGCCCCCTAGAGCTCCATGGGATTCAAGGGCTGTGAGCTTCCTAACAAGCAGATCCTATTGCAGCACTGGAGACAATAGTACCAAAAGAATCTGATTTAGAGTTGCCATATTTCAAGAGCAGCATACAAATCCATGTAGCAAGCATTACACTTGCTCAGCAATATCTTTCTGTGTATTGGTTGAAGTTACTTCCATTGTTTTTGAAATAAAAATTATTTATTTAGGCAGATGTTCAGGAAAGTATTCAAGTATAATTTTATATAAAACAAGCTAGAAATAGAAAAAAATAAATCATCTAAAGGACATTGAAATATCTGGCATGGAAGTTTTCTGAGCCCTTTTTCTGACATAGTTGAAACAGAGCAGAATTAATGAACATCCTAATGCAAGGAATCACATGGTTTCTCCAGCAAATAAAAGGTAAATAGCCTCTGTGAGTTGAATACTGACAATTTTAAAACACAACTTTTCCAAAATCAAAACAAAGTCAGTTTGCTGAGAGTGGTGCAAGCCAGAGATGACTGCATAAGCTATTTCTCTAATGAAACATGCATCAATCCTTTATGTTTGATAATTGGTCTTATCAAGCAAAACACTGAATTTCTCTTGGTTTTGCTGTTACACAAGTCAGCACCTAGTGCTGGTGTTCTGTCAGAATCTGACCACAGGAACAGGTATATTTGTACCAAGTGCCAGCCCTGGCACATGCCACTGCAGGCCAACTTATTTTAAAGCTATTGATCAGCTCCATGACTTTTTTTTCATTCAGCCCCTGAATGGCCAGTGAACTAGCAAACTGCTTTGATACACAGCAGGCTTGAAAACTGCCAAAGTTACCTCCATCTAGTAGGAAGATTTTAGTAGATTTATTGGATTTCTCACTCTTACTTAAACCATTGTGCCAATAAACAAAATACCTTCAGGCTTAGTATGCATTTTGCATTTCTCCTGGACTGTATTGGAATCCTGAACTTCCATATGTCTGACATGAAAGAAGCATTTCATGGAATTTACTGTTTAGTGGAATTTACTTCAGTGGATGCCTTTTTTTTCTTATCCCACAGGAGGGGAGGGCTTCAAGACTGTTGAAAAAGTTCAGCAGGTGATAGCACTATACACTCTGTGTGCATTGTATTGCTATATTTAAGAACACATTTAGTTACAATTTATTTCCATGGCCTGCTTTCTTTTGCAGCAGCCTGTGTAAATTCTTTCAGGATGACATTAAATCACTCAGCTGCACCCATTGTGCTGGATTCAATATAGAATAGACCAAACAACATATAAGCCAAATGCCACTCTGTCTCTTAGGAATTACATGCTTGCTAGCAGTAAATTATGGTGTATTATAACACAAAAATATTGTCATGAGTTATTTGAGGCTAAACACCAAAACAAAGCAATATGTGGCAACACCTGATACTCAATTGACTGAAAACTATTTGCTCCAAGGAATTAGTTACTAACCAAATTATTGCCACTAACTTGTTCAGGAACAAAACTTTGCAGGAAAGAAAATCAAAAGCACTTTATGAGACCATGGAAAGCCCCATCCTTAGGCTAACACAGCTACATGTTGGGCCATCTCTCTCAACCTCATTCACTCCACCTAAACTGAATAAACCAGCCACACTTCACTTTGAACTTGGTCTTCCCCATCCACACTCCAGCTCTGTGTTGATTTGTTCCTGTGCTCAGTGCCACAAGTCAACTCTGCAGTTGTTCCCCATACACTCCAAAGTGCTCTCATTACTTTTCATTTCACCCAGTTTTTCTCCACAAGCCCTCTGGAGCCATCCTGACCGGAGCCTCTGGATGCTATCACAATGCAAATAATTTGAGGTGAAAAAGACTCCATTCTGAAAGTGAAAGAGAGTGGACTATTGGAAAGAATGTGAACCTTTCTAGAATAAATACATTTCAAATATTATTCAAATAACTTGCTTTCATCTCTCTTTTTATTTCTTTAAAGTTAATTGGAAAGAAAGAAAGAAGTCACCAGGACACACATTCCAGGAGTCTCCCTGGTATAAATCAGGCAACGCACACACTGCACACCAGTAACAATGAAATGACCCCTTAAAATACTGCATTTCTTGCCAAGCATAACTTCTTTGAAGACTTTAAACTTAGCCACTGGCCAAAATTTGTGCGCTCAAAGTCCTTCTTTTCCTAGTTCAACTTGGGGCACAGTTCAGAGAAAGAAGAAAGGACTAAAGCAACTCATCTCGGTTGATGGTTTCAGTAGAAAAGCAGATCCAACAGTTAAGAAAGAGATGGCCTTGGCCTCTAAACACCCAAGTTGTCCTCCAGGACTAAAACTATCAGACTCCTGTCGGTAATTTGGGTGTATCTCTTTCCCAATATGTCTGTGGAAACCACTCACACTTGCTGTGTTTGGCCCATTCACTTCCAGACAAGATCCATCCCTGGGGTCCTCACCAAGCCACAGTATGAACTAGAGGACAGGGGAGCAATGTCAGAACTGGCTTGTGTTGGACCCCATTTAGGCGGTATTGCAACACAGTAACACAGAGAAATCAGAATCATGGAACTTCAACACTTTAGTTTAGTAATTAATGAAAGGCAAATACCACAGAGTCTTATTCCTTCCACTCTTCAAGTTTACAATTTTGTTACTGTGACTCCTGCACATTTGATAGATTGGATCCTAATGGGCCACAGGAAACCAAAATAGATGACTAACATTAACTAGTAAGTATAAGCACCAGGGAAAGTAAAAACAGGCTGCTTTTCACCCCTCCCATGTTATCCAGCTATTCACAATATGCACAAACACTGAGAAAATTATTCATAATTTGCACTTAAACAGAATCTTCTATTAGTGGGTATCACAGCAACTTACGACTGCTAAGTACTTGGTACTAGTAGGATAAGTGTCTGACACTCATCTGCAGAGAAAAATGCATGAAAGAACAGGAGGCAGTCAAACTGCACAAATGTATTGCACATACCACTGTGGGTGTCACTGAAAATGTGGAAAACATTTAGAAAGGAAAGTGAAAATAGTTGAAATAAAAAATCCTTTATGTCATAAGACTTCAGAAAATAGTTCTTCCCAAATGTTTTTCCTTCCACTGTTTTCTTTTAGGGGGGAAAAAAAAAAATCCCCCCTTTCCACAATCTCCTTCTTCAAAAGAAAAAACTGATTCCATTGAAACAGTTCAGTGTCATGAAACTGATCTCCATTTCCTTGAGGAGAGAAAATCCCAGCTGTTTTTCTACCTCTTCTGTTCACAGAATTCAAGTTGCTTTGGGCAGTTACTAGCAAAATAACTGCACAAAGTGAAACACTTAAAAAACATCAAAATATGTCAAACAACCCTGTCACTCTCCCCACATCCTGCACACTAAACCCTTACAAATGCAGAAGTGTCATTTGATACTAACAACTCCCTTGGTGAGTTTGCCTCTTAGAATCTGTGTCTGCATTTAGAAAAAAAATAACATAAAATCACCACTGCACCAAACAACTGAAAATAGATTTGCACACAGAGTAAGGTTCACAACTGATCTATACTGGGACAATTATAAGGGATGTGGACCAATCAAATAGAGTTAAAGCTTAAGACTGAATGTCTGTTTTGTAGAGCTTCCAGCAGACACCCTTTCACAGCAGTCTCCCATTCCCGTTCACAAAATAAGCTGCTGCCATCTTATGGAAGAGACCTCGAAAAGCACTTTGTCCAAAACCAATTCTGCTCTTCCTCCCTTCCTGCGTTTCTTCACCTCCCTTGGTTTACTCTGTGATAAATACCTTTTTTTTTAAAGAATTTCCTTGCCTTGCAAAAGTCTGCCTATTGTGGTGAGTTATTCTTTGTGGAAGTTACTTTTTCACCTATGAGCATATAGTAATTTTCAGAGCATCCCGGAAGTCAGACAGAGGGAGTAGCATTCTGAGAAAGGGAACAAACCAGGCAGGCTGTTAATCCTGACACTGCCCCAGACAGATACAACAAAAGCCAGCTGGAGCCATTCAGCCACTACAGGATAAAGTCATCATTTTTGCCCAGTTTTAAGGCAGTTATTCAGTGTGCTCCACCTCTGGCCTTCTCTACATTGCAGCTTGAACCAGTTTAATTAAAGGCGTGATTTTTAACATGTTAAGATAAATGAAAATATGCCATCTTAAGCCTGAAGCCAACACACAAAGATTCAATTTTTCCATCTGTAAGGCAAAAATAGAGACATTTACAGAATGCCAGGGAGCTTTGCTGAAAGATTTTGCTTTTGTTCTGAAAGGGAAATCCTTCCACAAGTTTTCCCATTATGCTTGATAGAAAAGCAAGATTTCGGATAAGGACTGCCTGTGAAAGGAGAACAATCAGCGAGGCCAAGACACTGTATTTGTGTGAATGCAGGACTCCTGCAAGTTCACAACTCTTGTCATGACCTAGGACACAATATTTAACTTGAACACCTAAATCATTAGATTTCAAAAATCATAAACATTTTTGGAAGGAGTATGATCAGCACAAGAGAAGCCAAACATCCTTCAAGTCCCCCTCACAGCAGCTGACACTGACATTCTACCAGCAAGCCTCAGCGCCCCAGCCCTTCTGGGGTTTGCACTGAGAGGTAAAATACAATCACTGGTCAAACACTTACTTCCTTTTATCTGACCTGAGCTCTTCTTTTTCCTCCTCCTCATGAAGGAGTTTTCAATCCACTAGTAATGAGGGCGAATGTTAAAAAATTCCTACTAGCAAGGAACAGCTACAATGTTTTAAACCTACATTTTTAAGCTATATATTGAGTTAACTTGCATCCAAGGATCCTACAAGACTTAGCTGAGATGATGTCTGGTCATTTGATAGCTATGTCTAATAAATACTGAATTCCACTGAAATTCCACAAAAGAGAGAAGTTATGGTCCTGTATCAGTATTCAAAAAGGAAAGTATAAGATCTGGAGCTATACAGACATTAATCCCAGACAATGCAGCAGAAAGATGATACAATATGCCATTAATAAAGAATGAAAATATATTTTAATCACTGTGCTGATACGAAGCATGAACTGGAAAGCAGAACTATGCTAGGGTCTGAAAGGACCAATAAAGACTTTTATAGTCTCCAGAGTTGCAGGTAACTGCACAAAATGTTTGGGGTGAAGGACAAATGGCAACCTGAGATGAATCAATAGCATAAGTCTTTAAATGAGATTGGCCAGAAGATAGAATAGCTGGCAGAATTAAACATTTTTAAGCACCATTCATTAGAAATGGGTCACATGAGGAAAATCTACCTTTTTGGGGGCAAACATTGGAGGGGGAAATGGTGCAGTTTTCAGGAGCTTGACATATTGTCATCAGATAGTCTAAGAAAAAGTCTGCACTACATTGCATCCATAAGCACCACACTCCATGAATTAAACTGACATTGCTTACCACATAAATGTCAGCAAGGAACCTCAGACAGTAGCACAACTCTGTAAGATGAGTCCATTGAAAGCACACATACATCCAGCATATGCTCTCTAGGTTGTTCTTTCCAGGAGCAAAACTGTAACTGAAATCTGCACTAATCCAGGGGAAGCATTCCCAAAGCCAACAGTGCTAGAACAACAGTGCACAGCCAGCCCTGGGTTCACAAACTCATTACTCCTGGGTCACGCCATAATCCCTATTTCCTCATATGCCCATCTAAATGAAGCTTATATAGAGCATCAGTGAGCTATCAAAGGGGAGCTACAACCACTGAACTAGGGGGAAAGAGCTGGATGGCATCAAGGACACTAAGTGGGAACTCAGGTATGGTAGTTCAAGTTCTGTGTCCTTGAGAGATTTTACACAAATAATTTGTGCCCAAATACTCCAAGGGAGTTTGCCACCTAAATGCTTCCACAGCAGTCAAGACCCATCTTGCAGTGCCTCTGCAAGCCGATCGCTAAGCACTGTAGAGGGCTAATGAGAACTCACAGGCTATGGTATCAGACAGCTGCAGGTGTCCAAGACAAATATACTATCTTCTTTCTCTCATATCAGCTTAGGAAGTCTCATTTAGCAGCATTTCTTAGTTATGTCTGAAAAGATCATATTATAATGTTCACATTGGCTTTTAAATAAAAATTCCAGCACTTTCATGGTCCCTTATTAACTGAGAGATATAAAATTTCAATAACAAGAGAGGCTGTGGTTTCAAGGGTCCACTTAGTCTCTAATCAGAGCATAAAGGAAAGATTTTTTTTTACATATATATAAGATATGAAAAACACATTGCCTTTTTTTTCCTTTTCTTTTACTTTTTTTACTTTCCAAACAGGCTCCTCCAAACAGCTTCATTTAAAATGGTCTTTCTATAGTGCCCAGTGTTTTCTTTGGCAAATCTGGAGAGCTGGGTTTGGGAATAAAAGTAAATTGCATCGTAAGATGAAAACAGGATTAGGAGATTTGATAGGACTTCATAAAAAATCAGTTGTGTATAGGCAAAGGGGGACTTTTTCAATAGGTCATTTAAAAGATAAAAGCTCTGGAGAAAAGAGTTCTGCTCAGTGGCAAACTCATCTAACCCTTGAAAGCCTACAGTAGAGACTGCAAGGGAGGAGGAAGTTACAAAGCATGAGAACACACACAAATTCACATCTTAAAGTTATTTTACACATGATTAGGTATAATTTGTCATATAATGCACACATGCACTTGAAAAAGGACATAGTGCAGAAGAGGGACCTTTATGTCCATTTGACTTGCAAGCAGCTTGAGGGTAGAGGAAGCAAAAAGGATCAGATTCTCCTCTCTTTACATTCATAGGCCCACTTTTTAATTCCAGAGTCTGTCCCACTCCCAATTTGCTCCCTCACTTCCCCATATTGGTTATGCTGTAAAAATATTTATAGATCAAAGAGGATGAAAAGTGCATTCTACTACTTGCAAGGATGGACACAGACTTTTCCTGCTCTACAGATGTAGGTCAAGCTGCAGAGCACTTCTTTTCAAGCCCCTCTAGCATCACTGATAGCTCTGACAGTGTGGGATGGATTTCTGTCTCTTCTGTGGGAGAAGATAGCACTCCCCTTCAACATGGTACATGTTTCCTACAGTGTTATTTGAACAGCAAAATATTCAGAAAGTCCATAAGCCCTCACTAGGAGATAGCGACTGCTTTATGCAATAGAACCCCTATTAGAGATACCAAAGTAATCCTTGCAATGCGGACAGTGAGCGTTTGCAAGTAGTTACAAAATATCATGGTATACTTTTGGACCAGCTGCTATTAAACTATGTTGCTGCTAGCACCACATCTCTTCCCTTCACATTTTCAGCCATGCCCGAAGGACTAAACATCCCTAAATATTTCCAATCTAATCTCCTTTTATTACTAAATTAACATTAGATCCAGAACTTTCCACTCAGTGTAGGGAAACCACACCAATGTTAATCACTTACATGCGGTCACTAGCATTTTAATAATAGCCACTCTGGACGATTTCAACTGCACTGCACTGCACTGCCAGGGCTTAAACACAGCAGGAAAACACACTGGAGACAGCAAATACAAGCCTGGATCAAGAGGGAAGCATAAGCATGGAGCAAATGAGAAAACATGAATTTAAATAACTGAACTGAAATATTATGACGATTACATGATTTAATTAGAGATAGCAAAAACACTCAAACAAAAATTAGGGTCTCTTCAGCATTTGTTTTGCCTTAACATGTTTTCATACACTTCCAAGTCCACTGACTTGATTCCTGTTGTGCTGCAGCAGGGCACAACTGGGGCTGATCATCCACAAGGATTTTCTTCAGCTCAGAAGCAGCTACTAACAATATCACAGCCTTTTAGGACTCAGCTAGGAGAGAAACTTTCAAGTAGGCATTCTGAGATACATGGACAACCAGAGGGTCATTAAACTAAAATCTCATGTTTTAGTGAACAAAGAAAACCTTGAGGTGTTTTCCTGTGTAACAAAATAGAGAGAGACACAGAGCAGCAAAGCTGCTGTCCTCAGAGCCACACTGAGAACTATTACTAGGTTTAAGCTTTTGCTTTTTGGTCCACTTCCACAGACGATGATGCATTAGAGGTTCAGGCTCAGAGAAAGCCTCTTGCTATATTACTAATTCTGTATTTATTACTCAAAAAGAAAAAAAAAATTAATAAATATCACGTGACAACAAGCAGCTATCCTGTTCAACAGGAAATGCAACTGCTTCTTTATTTTCCATCATAAATTAAACCAACTTCAGCTCAGCTCCACTGGGCATGTAGGTACCACCTGATAAACACAGGTTTCAGTAAAAGCCCCAGGTAAGGGAACATGCTCTCATTACAGCAAAGGAATTAAAGGTTAAACGGAAGGACAAGCTTTACATTATTAAGATTCCAAAAACAGTGGAAGAGGTTGGGCAATAAAATCCTTATTGTTGGATTTCTTGTAAGAATGTTTTAAATACATGAATGTTTTGAGCATATTTGATCCTTTCTTAGTGTAGAGAGAACTACTACTGTGGTATCTTAGTCCTTTCTTGCTCTGTTTTCCAAGACTAAATCTACAAACAAAAATGCGTTCAGACTTCAAGTTAGCATGATAAAATGTTCCAATCTGTACACTGTCAATTAATTTTTACTGATCTGGAGGACATGGCACACGCATTTCAATGCTTTTATTGCTTCTGACTACCACAGTGAAATATATAGCAAATAATTGCCCCTATGCTGAGAAGGCTGCTACTCAGATTTTGAGTGTAAGAGAAAGGAAGCATATCCTTGCATGCCTTCAGGTATCATTGCCATCAATCTGCAACATACAGAGAAAACTTCATTGCACTTCTTTTTCATTGCTGCTGCCTTACACAGCTTGCCTCTCCTTTCTAGACAAAAGGAAATTACAAGATCAACAGATAGTTTTTTCTTACAGTTTAAAGAGAGAAGGAAAGCAGACAGGATATTCCCAGCTCACCTGCTGGCTCAGTCCATAGAAATCTGTTAGCCAGTCCATCATATTTCACCACACTTCCCTGTGAAACAACAGAAGTTTCCTTCATTCCATTTGCCAGCTAGCACATAATCTTAGGAGAAAGAAATAGCGTGGTAGGAACATGCTCCTGCTCCCAAGAGTAAGGTCAAACAACCAAACCTCACAGTCACAGCAGGTCTATTCTCAAATACACTCTGCAGCATCAAACCAGAGAAGACCCAGTAAACAGGCCCCTTCCTGGAGGGGTACAGTCAGCCATCAAGATCTGCATTGCCTCAGCCAGACTGACACTGGTACCTGACCTGTAACACAGCAACACTCTATTGATGCTTTCCATGCCCTTCTTCATTTACCACCTTTCTACCCGGACTGGTATACATGTAGAGGGAGGCACAGGCATTCAGATCTGACAAAAAAGTTGCTGTTATATCTTCTGGTTCACATCAAGAAACAGCAAAATGCTGCAATAGCAGTATTACTGCAGCCATTTCACAGACCTGAAAAAGGATCCTTGTGTCTTAAGACTTTTTTAACCACATCTGCTAGTTTGGTAAGTCTTCTTTCCCTCTCCTACAAGCCTTAACTCAAACACAGCAAGTTACAGAAATGCCTGTATCAGTAATGGCTGCAGTCCTTAAAAGCAACAATTTGTTAATTCAAACATTCTTGACAAAGCTTGAATGCTGTCAGTGCTCCAACAGAGCATGGCTGGAAATTTAGAGGCCATTATTAACACTCCACTAAAAAGCTTAAGGTCCAGCACTGAATGAGTTTGGCTCTGCAACTTTCTGGACTCCTCATTATGCTCCCTATGACAACATTTAAAGTTTTCTACCCATGAGGACATTTTAGCTCCCAGGTCCATACAGCCCAGCGACCCTCCAAATTCAGCTCAGGATGAAACCTGGATCTCTACCTTTGCCTCATACCAGGGATCCTGGCAGGACACCAGGATGTGCAGGTCAGATAGCAGCCGAGTACCACCCCATTTAGCTGCTGAGGGAAGCAGTTGGAGGAACAAAACCCCAGTGTGCACTACAGGACAGACCTTCCCTACAGCTTTGAGGCCCATGGCATATGCTCCCTTACAGTACAGCTTAAAACAGCACAGGAAAGGAAGCAGCTCACTGTCAAAGTCCACACTAGAAGCCACCTGCTGCTGCTACTGGAAGTACATTTTTCTCCACCTACCAGTTCTTATCTCTCCAAAAGAAAATTGCTCCAGCTCCTTCTAAAGTTCACACATCATCTACGCTTGCACAGCTCAGTGACAAAAGCACTTAACCAAAAACGCTGTCAGCAGCACTTCAAAGCACAGCCTTGCAGAGATTAAGTTTCCTAACTTTTAAAAGCAATTTCAAACCAACATTTTGCTATGTTTCCTTCACCAAATGAACAACAACAACAACAACAACAAGCTAGGATATTAAAACAGTTTCCTTCTGTCAGGAAACTAGATATCAACCAAGCACAGATTCACTAGCTGAACAGAACTCAGCTCCTGTCATGTATCTCAGTATTTTATATCCTTTGGTTTCCATCAATACACAAGGGCACACAGATCAGAAGGCTCCATCTTTTCCTGGTTGATTAATGACAGTAAAAAATTCATATGCCCTCTACACTCTACACATATGCCCTCTATCAGCGCTTTGTTTGAGGTATGAAACTTACAATAAAAATGCAAGTTTCACTATGAAATCTTCCCTGTTTGTTAAGACCTGTCCAACAGCGCTCTCACCTCTAATCCCCAGTTCCCAGATGCACTAAGAATTCTGCAGTCAGGATCTTGGATGTCTCTCAATTCATATTTTGAAGCATACCTCTGTTTTGCTTTAATTGCATTAACATGCACATGGGTACTGCAGGGCCTTTCTGTACCTTTGGCTAGAGAAACAGTGCTGTTAACCCACCTCAGAACCACTAGCAGCCAGCCTAGCACATGACCCCAAGCCCTCCTGTCCCTCGGGAGGTAAGTGGTGAGGCACAGCTACTTCAAACCAAAAGAATCTCCCCCTAGGAGTAACAGCATTTCTTCCCCTGTATTCTGACGCATCAGGTTTGTTGCAGCTGTGTGCCTGCAGTACCAGTCTCTTGCTGTTCAGCATGTACAGGCACCAGGAGTTATCACACAGAGTCAGGAATTCAGCTCCTCTGAAAGGTGTTCTGTATCAGTCTCTGTGGCGCAATCGGAGAGCGCGTTCGGTTGTTAACTGAAAGGCTGGTGGTTCGAGCCCACCCAGGGACGGATGAACTCTCTTTTAAGGACCAACAACCAACTCATGAAGCCCAAGGAGGGGAAGTGCCAAGTCCTATCCCTGGGAAGGAACGACGACAGGCACCAGGAGATGCTGGGGCCACCCCGCTTGGCAGAAATGGACCTGGGGGTTCTGGCGGACACCGAGTGAACACAAGCCAGCAAAGTGTCCTTGTGAGAGGGCAGACTGACAGCAGGGTAAGGGCAGCAATCTTTAGTCTCTCCTCAGCACTGGAGAGGCCACAGCTTGAGTGCTGTGTCCAGTTCAGGGCTCCCTAGTACAAGAGAAACATGGACATAGTGGAGAGGGCCAAAGGAACAGACACAAAGATGATGGTCTGTGACTGTTCAGCCTGGAGAAGGCTCACAGGGGATCTTATTAATATATATAAATACCTGAATGGAGGGTACAAAGAGGATAGTGCCAGGCTCTTTTCAATGGTGCCCAGTGGAAGGACCAGAGGTAATGGGCATAAACCAGAACAGACACGGTTCCAGTTGAGGATCAGGAAACACTTTCACTGTGAGGTTGACTGAGCACTGGCACTGGTTGCCCAAGGAGGTGGTGGAGTCTCCTCTCCCTCCTTGGAGATACTCAGAAGCTGCCTGGACATGGTCCTGAGTCAGGCAGCCCTACCCGAGCAGGGGGGTTGGACCAGATGACCACCAGAGCCCCCATCCAATCTCAACCACTCTGTGTTCAGCATTCTATTCAGGAGAAAAATAGAAGTCAAATCACATCTAGGCAAATGTAATCGCTGATTTCTGGCACCCTGAGTACCCAATCTACGTAGAACTTCAGCTTCTCATTTCATACCAAGCTCAGGCATTACCAGTATATAAGGTTCAACTCTTCACAGAATATTCTGAGTTGGAAGGGACCCACAAAGATCATCAAGTCCAACTCCTGGCCCTGCACAGGAGAAGCCCAAGAATCACACCATATGCTTGAGAGTGTTGTCCAAACACTTCTTGAACTCTGTCAGGCTTGGTGCTGTGACCATTTCCATGGGGAGCCTGTTCCAGTGCCCAACCACCCACTAGGTGAAGAAGAACATTTTTCTAATATCCAACCTAAATCTCCCATGACAACTTCAGGCCATTCCCTCAAGTTCCCTCCATCCTGCTTCCATAAGTATCCTTACTTCTGTCCTCCTGGATGACACTTGCCCACAGGCTTGTTATCTTTCTCATACCTACTCTGAATTAAAACAGTTATGTTTAAAACTGAAATTCAGAGATGATATATAACCTCTAACCAATATAAAATATTTATACATTACATTTCTATGCTATGCATTTTATTAAAGTATATTAATAAAGTATGTTTGATAGTTAGATATGCTTACTATACTGTGCATTATAATATTTCTATTTTATATTTTGTGTATAAAAGGTATTACCAAAACTGCCTTCACAGTCTGGGGGGCTGCTACTGTTCTTCCCTAAACCTAGAGTAGTTAGATCTGGAGATTCTCATTACTGTGTTAAAGAACAAGTTTCATGCTGTCAAGAACATCTGGACAGTCACATTCCTCAGAAATTCCAGCCTGACAAACATTAAGAACTGGGAACCAAGCACTTCTGTCAAAAGGATCCAAGCAGACACATTCCCAAAAGTAAATCCAGAGATAATGAAACACAGAAAACACTAGAAGCATTTCCTTCCAATCACGATTAGACACTTCTATTTTAAGTCTTCTTCTGAGTTTGGGGGTTTTTTTTAGCATCGAACACAAAGACCCAGGAATTCTAGAATTTGACTGCACAGCTTCTCGACAGAGCAATGATGAAAGGAAAACCCATTCCTTAGGGATGTAACCAAACATGCTTAAAAGATGAAGACAGACAAGCTAGTTGCAAATCAATTAGAAAACATCTGCTTAAAAAAAAAAATCTAACTGCTCACAGTCACAGTAAATATGCTGTTTCAGAACACTCCTCTCCCCAAAAATATTCTGCAATGGAATAAGGAGTAAATGACTTAATTTTTTTGCAGAACAATACCCACTATTCAGAGTGCCCTGCTGTTCCCTCTCTCTGACAAAAGCTGTCAGATCTGGGAAAGACAGAATTAAAGATGAATCCAGGTCCTGTGATAAAAGGACCTTTTGTGAGAAACTGAAAGTTAAGTCTCTTCTCAACAAAGGGATGCATCTAGACTAGGGGTCAAACAAATATGGAAATAAATTACAGTCATCTGCCAGCACTACAGAACGTGCCAACTATTGATGAGAAAATAAAGTTACTCAGAATTTTAATGCTCCTACAACTTTCCTCTGCTGCTAGCCTACAAAGCCCAAAATTCTCTGACCTCAATGCTAACAAACAAGATTTACTCAGCCCATATATTCTGCATGAAATAGTGCAAATCTAGCATTTTAATACAATATTTATGTATATTTAATATTAATTACATTTACATATTTAAGTTATCCTATTACATTAACAATACTAGATACAATATTTGGTAAAAACAACTAGCATGGTTAAGTCTTCAAATTCTGGTACTGTTTTCTATCAAGTATAAAACAGAATAGAAAACAAAATCTCCATGTGAATAATATGTATTTTAACAGAAGTAGCCAAGACCTGTTGCAAAACACAGATCATGTATGCTGACATTCAGACAAAACCTTGTAGTAATTAAAGGTACTGTCATTCACTATATTTACAAGAAACTGCTTAATAGTTCAGTTATCAACTGCACTACAGTGATTATTTAAAAAAACCAAAAGCGCTCACAACACAGCATCCTTGTCTTGTCCTTTAGAAATAAGAAATAATTTGTAGGAAAGAAGTGACACTGTTTAAACTACATGTGCTAGAATATATACAACTCCGCAATAGGAAGAGGTTAAAAAAGTCAAATACTGTGGAAAAAAATTTATTAAGTCTATACAAGTCTTCTGAAACAAACCATTGGCTTTGATACAGTAAATTCAAGTGAATACTCATTGCAATAGTATTTTTCCATACAGAGATCAAGAAGCCCTATAGCTTCCCATTTAGTGTCTGTGACAGGAAGTTTTATTTTTGAACAAGTAGCTGCATAAAGCAGACGTGATAGAGATCTCACAGCCACAGTGAGCTACAGTTGAGATAAACTTATATTACAAACATTTCAGAAATTAGGAATCCATACTGAGGTGTAGCAAATTGATTCACAATGAAAGAACAAAGACATCACTCAGACCCCTTGCCAATAATGAAGACTTTCTGCAGCGAGTCTAGAGCAGAATGCATCATAAAAAACTAGAATGCAAGAGTACCACAAATTTAGCATATAAATATCACAGGATTAAAACTCCAGTTAAGCCATCAACTGAAGTGATGATTAAAAGGAAAACATGGCGTTCTCCAGCTTTGCAAAGGAAGTTTTCAAAGCATTTCTTCAAGAAGGTGCCGATACCTATGGTCTGTGCCAATTTGTATTTTAGACAGCTCTGTTGAAAGTTTAGCAGGTTTGTCTAAAAACTGTATAATCCTGTTGGTTTCAATACCATAAAAAAAGCATTTACTAGAAGAAATGAAATGTAACATTTATAGCTCACACTGTTTGCAAGATCTGTGCACACTATATAGTTCTATAATTTCAACAGAATTTAAAAATGAGACAAAGAGCAGACAATGCAGTAATGTGTTTGTTAGATGGATTTGTTTAGAATAGTTACACAATTAATGGATACAGTTGTAAAATTTTTAGTGCATTTTTTTCTTGCACTTTATTTATGCTACTTATAAAAACCTGAAGATTGCAAATTGGGCATGCTTACCATAACATTTTCAAACTGGGAAAGCTGCAGAACATTTCTCCTACAAGTGTTCACTGCCATGATATAAAACAAATATGTGCAAACTGCAAGGTCCCTAAAAATAGCATTTAATGACTTCATGTACAGAAAGATGTCACTATCTGTTTAAATACGCAAAGAATAAGCTTCCCCAAGTTTATAACATAGAACAATATCCACCACATGCTCCTCCTCCTCCATATCCTTCTTCCTTGTTTGATAACTTTACACCTCTGTTTTGGCTTTCACTCTCCCACAGTCCAGGAGTTTGAATGATTTTTTCAACAAGTTCTTCAAAGGCACACTGTACTCCATCGCATGTTTTTGCACTTGCCTCTGGAAAGGGGACACAAGAAGTCAAGTGTTAGCACAACTTTGTGTAACTTTTTTAGTAGTTATCTTTCAGTTAAGTCTCAACCTACGACCTACACTTACAACCTTAGACGATATATTCTACAAAAACATAACAGTGCCAAAATTAGCAGGTATGCAGATTTATGTCAGCACATAAGGCAGCACCTCAAAAGAGTTTTTAATAGAAGAGCTTTCAAGTTGAACTTCACCAGAGTATATGGAGGCAGCTATAGCTTAGCTTTATTCTTCTGTGGAAAGCACTCTAGTAAGAAAAAGGAGGGTTCTTGTCTGATAAACCTGGTTGCTGTTCTGTATATTAGTCAGAACTGCAATACCACCATACCGTAAGAAGCAAGAATCCATACTGTAGGATTCTGGACCAGTCTCTGTCATAAAACCTATCTGACAAAAAGCAATAAGGGATCTCATTTCTTCTGCAGTTAGCAGAATTCCAGGTAATTTCATTCAGGAGCCTTACTTGACCAAGCCCAAGAAATCTGCTCACAGGTTATGAGAGCAACAGACACCACTGAAAATCATTCAGTTCCACTAGGGCTTGCCCTGTTCATCTACACAGCCTTGCAGGTACTTAATATATGTACCATGCACACACACACATATACATATATTTATAGTCTAATTTTCATTTTGCTTTTCATTTTTCATGCACTTAACAGCTTGTGTCTCAACTTTGAACTTCTATTTCCACATCTGACACTGTAGCTGAAAAGAAACACAGCAGGGTACTAAACAAAAATATGTCATTAGTCAGAGATGAAGAACATAATATAGGACTCATCAATGAACTGCTTTGCTACTGGAATCATCCTATAAAATAATCCCTGTTGATCCTTAAGAGAAACATGGAATAAACATATGCATAAAGAGTCAGTTCATCAACCATTTTTTAATTTATCATTACAAGGCCTTGCCTACAAGACCCATTTTATTTCGCAGCAAGATGAGACCAACATATTTGCTCCAGTCATAATCATGTCCTTATTCAATCCCACCCACCATTTAAAAGTTAATGATATACCTAACTATTTTTAACATCTCAGTTCTAATACAGATTTCTGTCAGCTACCAGCTATTTTTCTATACTGAAGGTTGGTTACTAGTGCCAGTTTTCCCTCTTGCATTTTGCTTCTGTTATTATTCAGCAAGTCAGTTGGGAAAAGAAATCAGACAAAACCCCAAAACAGGTTTCATCAGGCTACAGCACAGCCTGTATTCTGTCCTTAATCCTTATGTATTTCGGTATACTCATTCACAGTTAGAATAGGTACCTGGACATATTCAAGGACAATTTTGAAAAACGGGAATACCCATCATCTTTGTACCTACAGCAGCTGGGAAATATCATTAACTGGACTGTGTGCAAGGACTACAGTCCTACAGAAGTGGTACTTTTCATTATGTAACAAAAATCAAGTGAGATCTCTGCAAATACCTATAACATACCTATGAACAACATGGAATGTTTTCTTGCAAATTTGAGGCCTTCATTTCTGTCAACTTCATGGTTTTCCTATAATAAGACATAGCATTAATATGTATTATTAACAAAATACACCAACTTACTTACTGCAGTTGAATTTGGCTTACCTTATCAATCTTGTTTCCAACTAACATTTTCACTATGTCATTCCTTGTGCAGTACGTTTCCAATTCATTTAACCAGTTATCCAGCTTGACAAAAGTATCTCTTCTCGTGACATCATAAACTGAAAGATATTAACAATATTATTTCCACAATATTTTTCCAAGAATGACAGGTTACGTTATAAAAGGAGCAAAATTATGGCTTTTTGAATTAGAAAATTGAAGGAGTCCCAAGGATTCCAATCTACTTTTTACACGAATTATTGGAAAAAGTTGGACATCCATCAGCTCAAATCACTGATGCAGAGCAACTCTAACATTCAGTCAACTACTGAGCTTAGACTAATTTATCTTGAGACACCCCATCTTACAGGCTAGAGACTATCATTCTCCAAAGAATTCTGCACTTGCAGATCCCAGTATAGGATACTTACTAACATCACTACACCACAGCTATGCAAAAAGGATGGCATGACCTCCAGCACTGAGCTAATTAGTGATAATTAAGACTTGTTTTAACAACCCTGCAATGCTACTGATTTAGCTAAAAAATAAACACATCAGGAAATCCTCACAAATACTGGTGAACTACTGAGTTTTCAGTATTTTACTGTCTTCAATGATTTACTATTTGTGTGAATTATAAGCAGTAAGCCATGCTAGAAGTAGAAAGGGTAGACAAAAAAAAGCAGACCTAACTCTAAAATCAACTACCCAATAACTAATAGCTATGAAAGTATTTTTCCTTCATCTTCACATCCCATGTGCAGACATGCATAAACAGTTTGTTTCAATCAAATCTGCAACCTGTCTTGCATTTTTAGGAAGCAATATAACAAAGAAATAGTCGGGAGGTGTTTAATAAAATGGGAGGGCAAATCTCAACAGAAGAACCTTTTGACTCCCACAGTGCTTCATAACTTTCACAGCTTTCAACAGTAAGTGGCAGTTTCAGTGCCAGAAACTAGGTGACTTGACAAGACATGCCTTGACAGGAATGCAATGCAACTCAGACTTGGGAAAAGGTACATACAAAATAAAACCTATCAAGAAGTCACATGACAGAGGTTATTCCAAGTTAAACAATTTAACTGGATACAATGTCTCACCAAAATTCTCTCAAGTCAGGTGCACCTTCAAAAAAATTAAACTTCCCTGCCCTTACTTTAGTCAGCTCCTCACTTCTAGCACTGCAGAAGCAGAACTTCAGAGCTCAATGCCTACATAACAGGTTTCCATATACAAAGGAAAAGCAAATGAGACTTCACTCTGAAGCTGCAATTAGGGATTTTGCCTGGTTTTTACCCACACAAATTGGCACTTTCTATATGCCCAGCTAGTCTTTTCAAAGTGATTCCAACTGTGTAACATCACATCAATACGAAGACAAATAACAAAAAATTCCAGACAGACTCCACAGTGTTTATATAAATTTCATTAGGAAAAAAAGAACAGAGAGGAGAAAGCTGTATACATACTGATACAGAGAGAATACACTGAGGAGAATATTTATTTTTTTTTTACATTCGACTTAGTAAACACAGGTAAAAATAAAAGGAAATAAATAAAAGACAAATTCCTGACAGCACAGGGACCACGGCTCCAAGTTATCCTTTCAAATAGCAGTAGATTTTATCTCATCCAAAAATCAGAGGTACTCACGCTGGTCATATTAACTACATGAGAAAGAAGTCAGACATCAAGATCCTTTCATATGAACTGTTCCACACAGATACAATGATTTTTTAATACCAATTAGATATTATGTAAAGGTTATATGAGTTTATGTAACTCCCATGCATGAAAAATACAAACATTCAGAATAGCATGTAAGGCTATACTTACCTAGGATAACACCTTGTGCACCTCTGTAGTAACTGGGTGTTAATGTTCTGAACCGCTCCTGACCTGCAGTGTCCTAAAAAGCCAATCAGAAAGTTCCATTATTCAGAATTTGAGCACCATCTAGTTTAGCTTTCAGGTATTCTGCTTCTAATGAACATACAAAATAAGACTTAAAGTGTATTTCACTACCAGATTAGCTGAGTTTATTCCTTCTCCTGCTGTTTTACTACACATTAACTTTATTATGTAATCTACCCTGAGAAACACCTTCTAACTGTTAAATGCAGTAAATAACTGAACTACATGGCAGTAAGACAGCTGTTTCTGCAAGGGCATTCATTCTGCACCCAGTACTGCAGCAACCAGCATGAGAAGCATAGCTGCAGTACTAACTAAGGTTTTGTAACAAGCATCACACCCATGGCACCAAAACCAGTTCCCTCACTTCAATCGCTTGGTCCAATTAAATTTGATTGAGTGCCAGGGTAAATGCATAAACACACTATGACAGAGCAGAAGCAGAAACATGGTTTCTCTGAGAAACAGGTTTCTCTGGTTTTAAGTAAATTTGAGCTTACAGCCTCAAATTTAAAGTGCCAAAAGCTCTGCAAAAAAAACCCTAAATATTGCTGTTTTCTTATCAGAGATTAAGGTATAGAGCACATTTATTGCAGACTTTATGCACAGAATATTTAATCAATTTACCCAGGTGAGAAGTGACACGTGAAACACGGGATTCCATGACAAAACCTGAATAACAAAACTGGACTTCCAACATTCTACAAACCACTCAGTCAATCCCATCCATCTCAAACTGCTTCTGTGTAATGATGAACATTTACAAGTTTTTATTTTCCAGTATACCTCAGGATTATTTCTTTATATTTACCAATATGAAAAAACTAAACCCTAAATTAGTCCTATGTAATATTTTCCATCCCATTATCATTCATCATTCTGCTATTGGTCTTGTTTTCCTCCTATGTGCCTTTTTTTTCTGTCAAGTTATTTCAGTTATTTTCCTTGTCAAACCTATTTATTTTAGTGATCATTACTATTGTAACTAAGACATAAATCCTGTTTGTTACTTGAGACATGAACCGCCCTCAAAGCAATACAAGTATTGCAATACATATTTCATGTTTCACTACTACTTCCCAAGAAGGGAAAAACTGCAGCATCTTGCTCATATGAGAAACAAGGTTTTATTCTTGCTACAAGACAACACAACTGGGTCTGAATATTCAAGAGATGCTTCAAGTCACGTAAGTCTGCAGGTTTATGGAGAATATTTTAAAAATAGCTTGGAAGTACCTGTTCTTTCTTCATGGCCATAAATGCAGAAATTCTACTTTTAGCTGAAGTAGAAGTTGAATACGCTAAAGTTATGAGTACAAACACTGTCTCTCTTTCAGATGCATCTGCTACAAATAACTCTAACCTTGAGCCTATGAATGTCCTTGTATGAGGGCTATGAAGTTTAGGCTAAAAATGGTTTTATAGAGGTAACATTTGAGCATGCAACAGTAATTCCTAACCTAATACACAATCTAACGTTATAGGCAAAATTTAGCAGAGAAGTTCACCCTTTTAAAATCTGTCAAGTACAGACAAGAGCAATATAGACAGGGATGTCTCAGATTAGTGAGGATTAACTCTCTAGACTTTGAACAATGAATTACTCATTAAAAACACTTAGGAATGGCCACGTTCACTTTTTTAAAGTTTGACTGATTTAGTACCATTTAATTCCTTCTCTTCTCTACTCCTATCCCAACTAGACCTGGAGTCAGTGTAGCTCACAGGCAATAGAACCACCCCACCAGCCAGTTGTCCCACAGTTCATTCTACCTTTTGAATGGTGCAGTATTAACCTCCCACTTCTCCAAATCATCTTCATATTAATAGAAAGGAATTCTATACGAACTGTACATTATATAAACCATCACTATTCCTAAAGGAAAGCAATACATTAAGAACTTTGGGAGAGACTTACCCATATTGCCAGTTTAGCTTTGTTTCCATCAACTGAAATAGTTTTCACCTTGAAGTCCACACCTAGAACAGGAACACTATTTTAGTTCTTCAACCATACTACAGCTATCTTTGAAAGAGAAAGGGAAAAAAAGAAAATCAAACTCGGAAAACAAGCTGTGTTTTGACATAAGCAGGAAGAGTAAGTTTCATTAGCTATTTATGAACCTTGCTCAAAATGCAACATTTTGTTGCTGACAGGCTTTTGCAAAAGCCTAAGGACCTTTAAGCCATTGACTCAAAATATTTTATAGAAGTAGGGTAACTACTACATTTCCTGTATTAAAGCACATATTTAACTTTCTATTCATTACTCAGAAACATATTTTCTTTACACCCCTGGCCTTGAAGAACAATATACGTTAAAACTAATGAAGGCAGCTGCATTTAGGTAGCTATTTGCTCTGTTTCACAATCTCAAACCAGGTCTCATCAAGCTTGGCAAACTGATATAGGCAGAGAGTCATGTAGTACATGACTGCTATCCTATGAGAAATAACATTAGATTACACTAATTTAACAAGTGCCAGATTCTGCAACTGGGATGTGATGCCCCTGGTTGTGTATACAGACTGGGAAATGAAAAGCTGGTGAGCAGCTGTGGAAAGGGACCTGAGGGTCCCAGTTGACAGCAAGTTGAATATGAGTCAGTGGTGCCAGGAGGGCCAACCATGTCCGGGGGGCATCAGGCAAAGCATTGCCAGCCAGTCGAGGGAGGGGATTGTCCCACTCTGCTCTGCACTGGGGTGGCCCCACCTTGAATATTCTGTGCAGTTTTGGGCACCACAATATCAAAAAGACATTAAACTATTAGGGAGTGTCCAAAGGAGGGCCATAAGGATGGTGAAGGGTCTGAAGGGAAAGTCTCACGAGGACTGGCCGAGGTCACTTGGTGTGTTCAGCTTGGAGAAGAGGAGACTGAGGGCAGACTTCATTGGGATCTTCAACACCCTCATGAGTGGAAGAGGAGGGGTAGGTATGTTCTCTCCACTCTCGTGACTGAGAAACTTATTTTGTTAAATTATGTCAACTTCTGGCCAATATTTCAACAATTGCAAAAACTTTGGAAACATTTTGTTTTCTCTTTTCTTTTTAAGTTCTCCTAGCCCTCAGAAAAGGTGCTGAGGAATAACTGGCAAAATTTGGTATTTTCAGCAAAAAACTAGAGAGTTTGGCAAAAGAAAATAAAACCCCTGGGGAAAAAAACAGGTTTTGCCAGGAGAAAAGAAAAAAACCCGCTTGCTGAAGTCTGTCTTTGCAAAGGAAGAGGTAAGGTGTTAGCGGTCACACAGCTTAAGTCGTTTGTTGCTTAGTAACCGGGTGGAGGCCTAACTCACTCCAGCCGGGGAACCTATATACCCTGACTCAGCAAGGTTTAAACTGCCGGTTTCGCGTGGCTGGGCGGAGGTGGATTCTTTTGTCTTCTGTCCCTGTTCTGGGAGGGACACGGCTGGTCTGGGATACGTGTATTTATTTGTTTTCTAATATTGTCTAATGCTGAGTGTATTATTAAGTAAGCAAAGACTCTGAAGCACTGCACATCACTGAAAAATGATGCTGTCCATGGATGAAAGTGAAAGAACTGTTCCAGTCACTGCAACAGACAAGACTGACTTCCTGAACTCTCTACCCACATTCTGAATTACATCTCGTTTGCAATATTGAAGACTGAAGGGGTGGGAGATAATGATTTGCATAGTGGATTTTCAATATTGATTGAATGCCTGGGGGGTTTTTTTGCTTAGTAGTATAACAATTGCCCACTGCTTTCCTTTCTTCTGTACTTTTCCTTCTGTCAGCTAGGTTCTTCTACTGCTGCTGCTACAAGAAGAAGAAAATCCAATTAAATATGATTCCAGTGGTTGTCCCAACCCAGGGGTGGAATGTGAGATCCTGGATCTGAATCTCACTGAATTACTGATATGGGTCAGAACCAACTCACTGTGAGTGTGTGTGTGCATATGGGGAAGGGCTGGGCCTAGACCTGCAGGAACATGGTAAGACCTGCACACAAGGCCTGTGCTGAGGGCACAGGGCAGAGCCAGAAGGCAAGGCCTGCAGTCCATGCAGAGCTGAAGGCCCTGCTGCCAGACTGTCAGACAAGGCAGACCTGCCTGGTAGCCCGCCCACACCACACTCCTGCAGCCTGTGACTGGCTACAGCACAACTCACTCTGGCCTTTAAGGTACTGCCCGGATATCCTGCCTGGGAGGGAAAACTGAACTCTATAAATACACAAGACTCCATGTGGTCTCTCTGTCTCTCTCCTTATCAAGTTGAGTCAGGGGCGGTTTAGGTTGGGTATCAGGAAAAAGTTTTTCACCCAGGGGGTGACTGAGTACTAGAACAAGCTCTCCAGGGAAGTGGTCACAGCACCAAGCCTGACAGAGTTCAGAAAGGTTCAGACAATACTCTCAGGTATATGGTGTGATTGCTGGGGTGTCCTGCATAGGGCCAGGAATTGGACTCGATTATCCTGATGGGTCCCTTCCAACTCAGCACATTCTAAAATTCTATGATTCTATGAAACATGTCAAATAAGCTTTGGATTATTTCAACACTTATTTACTTATTTAAAGATATATTTATTTACCTCTTACAGGGATTCCAGTAACACCATGAACTCACCTATACCACACTCAGTGACCAAGAAAAAAACCAAAGTGACAACATGATAACAGTTCTGCTGTTCAATCATCTACCTCAACATTTAAAAATTCATCCCCTTTCACGTGTCCTCCCCCCACAGGAAGTAGCAGCCTATTACTTGCTCAAGGACAAGTTGCAGAAAACTCAAACCAAGGAGGACAAGACATTAGTGACTTTAGCAAATTTAAAGGATATAGCAACACACCTCAGTTTGAGAGGCTGAGTACAGTTATGATCCATTATGTTGTAATTTAATCCTTAGGTTACTAATAGCAAGTAACTAACTGGAAGTATGTTTCTATTTTGGAGGGACTTTCACTCCCCACCAGGCAGCAGCCCTGAAGTGAAATAACTGTGGAAAGTTGATACCTTTATAAGAACAACTTTTAAATGCAACAGCAACCTTTTTGCACTCCAAATTAAAATGGCAGCCATCACACTTGCTACCAGAAAAAGAATTTATCTATTCCAACACAAAATGAGTAGCGCTTCATGATAAGTGTGCTGCATTTATATTCCCAAGGTCATGCAGATTACAAAAAAGTGCAAACAGCTGCCAAAACATGTTCAACTTAAAGTCACAAAGAGTATATAGGATGACTAAGAAACTGCACATTATAAGCAGATTTAAACCTTAGTTGCACTGGGATGTTGCACTGAAGTTTAAAAGAGCTTTATTTAAAAAAATATAAACACAATTTTTATTCCACTGTTTCACAGTTTCAGCTCAGTAGTGTTAGCAGACATGTCAGGTGATTTTCAGACAACATTCTGCACTGGAAGAAGCTCATACTCTTTAGTTCAAGCAAAATTTTCCCAAAGTACACTAACTTTTGCAGTAACTGAACAGAATTTTGTTTTTTTCAGGGAAGACTCCTAGTCCCTAACTTAGCAGTAATATAATGCTCAGTGGCATGCACAAGACTTCTAGAGTTATGTTCACAGAAAAGAACAGTTGCTATTAACTTTATTTTAAACACATGTTCTTGGAATTTTACCTAGTTCACAGAAGACTGCTATGCTAGCAATTTGACACAAATTGATCCCAAAGAACATCCCGTCCTGTCCATTTTTCAGCACTCAGCAGGAGCTTTTAGACTAACAGAATCTTTCTTCCACTGTAATTGCACAATTCTTCCCCTAAACTGCAAAAATCACCATTGTTCAGTCAACATGTCCCAGAGTTCACAGTACATTCTTTTATCCATTAGCCTGGCATCAGAACTTGTAACTGCAGGTATTACAAGTCTATTGGATACTTTACAAAGCAGTTTCAAGAAACAGAACTTTTTTCCTTAGGATAAACTTATTAGGTGTATTCTGAAGCCACAGTATCCTTCTCCCATTCAGTAAACAGATTCAGTATCTTGTGCTTGCACAGCTCAGCAATTTTCATTTAATGGAAAGTGTATATACACCTTCCTGTTAGCCTTGCTGCTAGCTTAAAATTTACTTTTAATTTTGCATGAATGATGCAAGTAAAATAAGAAACTAAAATTGCTAACAAACCCCATGTTAAACTGGTAATTGCAAAGCAAAAGCATGAAAATGAACTAATAGCCCAGCAAGATATATCCTTTAAAGTGATCAAGGCATGTCAAATATAATTCTAGCAAACCAAGGAGTTCAACATATATATAAGTCAATGAACAAAAAGAAAACTTTCAAATAACTATGTTTTTGATTGTGATTCTGCCATAAAAGATGATAAGTAGAAAAAAATAAGGCTCAAGAAAATCTTGTTGAATTGAACAAACACGGTACTTGTGTTCTCGAAATACATCAGTGAAATACAGACAGGTTTGTGACAGGTGTCAGTTCTGAGCTTCCAAGAGTGATGTTTCTACCCTTGAAAGCAGAAAGCTGACACTGCTTTCCACCACGCCTTGGAAGGCAGCCAGGAACAAGACAGCACTATAGACTGTACTCCAGTGTGTTAACACCTACTGCCTCAGCACTGCACACCAGCATACTATGGACTTCCAGTCCACAAGGAACAGCTTTGTCACTGATACTGCTCTCACACACAGGCCTGTGTGCCATGCTGGATTTACAGGAGTGCAAAATGAGCTAGAGTGTAGTATTTGTGTTACAGGTAAGTGACAAGTTGGACAGCTTAGAGCTAGAGGACTCCAAATGCAAGGAAAGCTAAGAAGTTAAGAGACATCAGATCTGTGCAATACATCACCTCATTCATGAAACAGGGATTGCACTGAACACTTATCTAGAATCTCTCATACCAAGAGCAAGCAAGTAAAGACAAGCATGAGCAGTAAGGAAAACAGAAAACACTGGGGTATATATACTATGTTAAGATCCATGTGATGAATCCCAATGAATAAGCCATTCCAAGGAATGCAAGGAGGACAGGTAATCTGCTAGGTTGACTAAAACACTGTTAATCCAACTGAAGCTATTTGCCCAAAGCAGCTTATTCTTCCCAGAATATCACAGGATTTTTACAAAGTTCTGAAGAGAAGCCCACAGAGAACAATCACTTTGGGTTTCATTTAAATTGTTCCCAGTAGGTCTGCACAATGCATGAAGATAAGGAACACCTCAACAGGTCATTTCAGGGATCCAACTGTACAGCAGTCAAGACTTTCCCTCAGTATTGTGGTTTTGTGTGCAGTTCTTACTATATGTTAAAAAAAAAAAAGCAAACCAGACATGTCATCACTTCGCTTTCTAATCCAAATAAAAAAATATAGTCCCTTTAACCAGTTCAGCAGTCAGTATGTGGATCAAATTGAAAGAAGACATTATTTGTAGTCCTTTGATTTTGGAAAAGCACCATACTCTTCAGTTTCAACAAGAAAGGCTTAAAAACCTCTTCTGTCACCAAACTCAAAACAAGTAGGGTGTAATTAGCGAAAAAAGAACTCCAAGATGAGACTCACAAGGTGTTTTGACATTTCACTATCTTGCAAGTACCTGAATTTGGCATCTAGGATCTGTCTTCATTCAGCACAGAACAGTTACCTCTAAGAGCTCACTCCAGTTGCTTTATCTGTATGAACAACAAATCCTACCCCGAATTTAAAGCTGCTATATTGCTTCTTAGAAATACATTCACCAGAAAAATGGCAATGCCACTGCAGGAAACAAGAAAACAAGTAAGAACCACCTAGATTCTGTTCTCTTCCAGTTAAGTGGAAAAAAAAAAGTAATCTGCTACCCCTAATCAGTGCTCACACACCGTGCTATGGGACTTTCACAGCTGGGGTCACAGTAGCTCTACTGCACAACACTATAAACATCAGCTAGAGGGGCCTAACAGGGTGATCTACGCCAGCATTTTGCTCAGTCTCTAGAAACTGATTTTTCCTGCCAAATTATGACATTCATTCCAGATTAATGTATTTGTTTCAGAAATCAAACTCTACCTGAAGTAATGCTCACACTGAGTACACTTCCTCCTTTTCCACATCAGAAACAGAGCAGGGCAGGACCTGGCAGCAGTAAACCTTGAATTGTTGCTATTTAATAACCAATGATTAGCTACCACACTTGATCTTGTGCACTTTGGCAAACGCAAAGAGGAAGAATTACTTCAAGAAATAATTCCTTTGTTTCTCAAATAGTGTATGGATGTCAGTGGTAAAAAATATCACGTGCAAACAGCAGAATGAAAAAAAAACCACAGTTAAAAACAAACAAAAAACCCCCAACAATAAAGATGCACACACTGAGCCTACTGGTATCCAAAACATCACAAAAGCTGAAGCAGCTATTCTGTACTAACTTCCTGGCCCACATGGTTCACTTATCAAGAAAGTAGGAGGATATAAAGTATACACAGTGTGAAAACTATTAGATTGTCATCTTCACCACCTGATCTATAACATTCCTGTTTTCTTCTATGCTATCCTCCCTCATAAACTGAGGTGGGGCTCCTTGCACAACTTCATTTTTTACAAGCAATGGAATGAACAAAAATAGGCCACGTTCCTCCTCTTGGCTGCTCAGTGCTTTATATGAAATAGTACTCCTGTATTTTATTAACATTAATGAAAAATAGATCTATTTATAGAATTCTTAATCAATTATAGCTGAATTTGTTTACCAAGAGCCGAACTCAAAGACAAAATTTTGTATAAGTTCTTGAACAGAAATCTTCCAACAGAGAAAACCAAAAATGCAACTGAAATGCACTGTGTGAAAAAGTATCTCCCTTTTTTCATTATTTTCAATATATCTGACTATATAATATTTGAAATATAATATTTAATTGTATTAGATATTATATAATAAAATAGTAATATTTGAAGTATTATACCTTTTTAAAATAGAATAATCAAAATATAATTTCAATGCTTTCCATTATTTCAGTTATTACTTTGGCACAGAGTTGCATCACATTCTTAAAAGTTTCATATTGCTCCTTTGACAACCAATCTACATAGGGTGTCCTGCATTCTGGGCCACCCTCCTCCAGCACAGCTGACCTACACTGATAGGTATCATACCAGCACAGCAATGACACATCACTGCTTTTTTCCCCAGCAGCTCTAGATTCTTGGCTCTCTTCCACTTTTCTCAGAGCCTAGCTGGGAAGGAGCTGATTACTAAGCAGAAGAGAAAAAGGCACATTGTAATTTCCTCCCTACAGAGCAAAAGCAGAAGGCACACAGAGCCCAGTACACCCTAGTATTGTCAGAAGTTGCAAGAGTTAACACCCCCTGTTAAACAGTCTTAAGATAGCTACTAAGTATCACATTACATAGAACACAAGGTCTGGACAGCAACACAACTATTCAAATAACTTTACAGCTATCTTGCAGAGATAAATCAGGAGGAGACCTAACAGTAGCTCTTACATTTCCATTTTAGCTCAAAATGCTGCAAACGGTGAAGTGCAGGTTACTCCACTGGAGCTTTTCCCTGACCACACCTCTGACCTCCATTTGCATGGTGATGGGTGTCACTCATATCTGCTTTTTCAGTCAAGGATAAATTTTGGCATAAAGGGGACAACTACAGGCCAGTATATTCAATTAACTACAGGCCAGTATATTCAATT
>NW_020884897.1:0-40007 GCF_003945725.1 Corapipo altera | reverse complement strand
ACTACAGGCCAGTATATTCAATTAACTACAGGCCAGTATATTCAATTCCCTACACCAATGAGCATGACATACTAAAACTGTGTCCACGTCATCCCTGCATCACAGAAAGGCAGACATGTCTGAACTTCACTACACATCAGGCATGTCTGAATAAACTACAGTTCTCCGTTGAAACTGGTATGAATTTTTCTAAGGTAGTATCAGTACATACTTACCAATTGTTGCTGCAAGTTCTGGGTCGAATGTATCATCCGTGAACCGCAGCAGAAGGCTGATAGGGAGGAAAGAAAAATAAGAGATACTATTACTGCAGCATACTCATAGCTTGCTGGAAGCCTACAAATCACAAGTCTGAAAGGAACAGCAAGATGTCATAGCTAAACATTGTCTCTCGTAGGAGAGAAATTACGGAAAAAAAGAAGGGAACACGGAAAGAATACAGCAGACATGCTCTGCTCCCTGAGCCCTCAACTCCTCACTGCATGTGTTACCAAGTATGCCCCTTTGAAAACAAAGTACCACACAAGGTGTCTAATCAGTTGCCTGAACAGTCACGATTGGCTTCTCAAAGCATTTTACCTCTACATTACTCTATTCTTCTTCTTCTCCCAGAATTCAGTACAAAAGTAGTACTTTTTTTGTTTTGTTTCACTATTGCCTCACAGTATTTCTGTAAGCTTGAGAAAAAAATTCCAAGTCAGCTTTTCATCCCAGAAATAACTCCTTGAATTGGGCACACAGGGGAACAGTAAGGACAACACCCACCAGAAATAACGACACAGAAGTTGAAGAGTAGAATTAGCTCACCACTGTTTTATGATTTTGTATCTTTTTGTATATAAGGGCTTCCACACACACATTTCCCCCTATCCTGATGAGCATGTTTGCTACCAATAGAAAAGTAGTTACAACTAAGATTTAATGGCACATCACACTGTAGTAGTGTAGGGTGCCTTAAAAAATTGCCCATAATGCCACTCTACTTGTGCCAAATGTAAATATTTTTGCAAGAGACAGATTCTCAGCATAGTTTCTAAAATTACCAGACTTAGGCATCTGTGGCAAGCGCGTATAACCACGTGGCAGGCAGCTGTTTGCTATGACCCAGCAGCTTCTACTCATTCCCAGGCTGGACACAAAACCTTATTTACTTTCTGGTCTTCCCCCCCACACCCTGTTCTTTACTCCTCTTTCCTCTTTTTGCATGTGAATTCAGCGGTCAAGCGCTTTTTAGCCTCTGGACACAGTCCTGCACTGACAAAAAAAATGACTACTGAAATTCCTTTATTTCAATGACACTGGGTGGCAACTCTAAAGTTAACCCTTTTTTCCCACCTACTCCTGAACCCCAAAACCAAATGGTAGCTTTATTTACCAAAGAATAATTAAAATAGATCATAGCATACAGGTTTTTACCAGTACCTTCCAATGGTTGTATCAGGATGCTATTTAAAAGCAGCTATTCCTAGTTACAACCAGAACTAGTTTCATTCAAAACAGACAGAATGTGGAAACATTATACTACCACTAGAATAAAATCATCATTTTACCTGTCCTGCATGCCAAGCACAGCCAACTTCTACCATTCCCATCTTTCTTTCATATGTAGCTATCATCTTCTACAAAGTCCAGCACACTCACAGGGACCAGGTTTAAGACAGAATTTGTTCAGAAGTCAGGACTCCAGCCATTTACTACACTGTGCTAGTACCAGTTTAGCATCTGATCTTCCCTAGTCAAGTAACAGGTAAGGGGCACAAATTCAGGACCAGTTCAATATTAAGTTCCTGTACCTGAACAATTGCAGTGTTGTCTTTTAATAGCAATTTTATTTCCTCTACATAATGCCTCTCTTAACAAGTTTTCCAATGTGAAGAAACAAGTATATAAATAGGTAAACAAAACCACTGTGCGTTTTATATGCCTCAGGAAAAATTCTTCCATATGGCCACTCATATATAAGAGATGACCTCAACAACAAGAAATTTGCTCAGATCCTGTCTGTCACTAGAGGCCTACTGCACTAATTATCAACTCAGCAGCTACCTCAAATGAGTAATTGACAAATTTTTAGCAAATACGGGGGTTTTTTTCTAATCAGTAATTTCTATGTACTTTAGGGTCACGGTAGAAGACCAAGACTATTGCCATAAAAATACCAAATCTAAAATTACGGTGTGGCACATTCCCAGATGCCCTACATTTACATCCCTTGTAACCTGTGGTCGAACTACTCTGCTGCCTCCCCATGCTCCCCCGCACGCATCCAGTGCTGGGTCACTTGTGACTCTGTATGTAAACATTATGGACTAGATATTAACCCCAAGGCGCCATGGAGATGCACAAGGGCACCCATCTCCCCAGGAAACAACGGTGCCCTGGGCACAGGGCGGCCCAGCTGCCCCTGGCCGGGCCGGCAGAGCCTCCGCCGCGCCTCTGTTTCCAGCTGGGCCCGGCAGACACCAGGGTCGGCGGCTGCGGAGGAAGCAGGGATAACCCCTGTCCTGCCGGCGGGCCGGCCGGGAAGGGGCGCGGGCGCTCCCCCCGCGGGCCCCGCTCGGCGCAGCGCAGGCCGCGCCCAGCCGGCGCCGTCCGACGCGGGGCTTAGGCCGGGCCCGGGCGGTCAGGAGAGGCTGAGTGAGGCGGACGCCCCCTCACCTGGACTTGCCGACGCCGCTCTCTCCGATGATGAGGATCTTGAGGGTGGTCAGCACGTCCTCGTCCATCCCGGCGGCGCCCCCGGACCTGCCCCGACCCTCCGACGCTTCCCTGCGCAGCTGCGGCGGCTCCACTGCGCCTGCGCGGGGCCGCCCGCTGTTTGTTTACAGCGCGCGGGGACGGATCCCGCGGGGCGCGCGTGCGCGGGGCCCGGGGCGGGGGAGCGCTCGGGGGCTGCTCCGAGTCCTCGGCGGTGACGGGAGAGGGGTTCCCGTGGGGTCGCGGTTGGGGTGTGGGGAGACGGGAGGCCGGATAAAATGCCACAGGGTGATTAGGCATTGCAACGAACTGCCCAGGGAAGTGGTGGAGTCGGCGCCCCTGGAGGTGTTTAAGGAAAGACTGGACGTGGCACTCGGTGCCATGATCAGTTTGACACGGTGGTGCTCGGTTCATAGGTTGGACTCGATGATCTCAGAGGTCTTTTCCAAGCTAATTGATTCTGTGATTCTGCACGCTGGCGGCCGGCCAGCGCCCTGTGCGGGAGCAGAGCCAGCAGCCACCTGCCGAGGAAAGCGGCTGGTCAGGAGCCCCCCACCAAGGAATGGGCTCTGTTGGTCACAAACAGCAGTGCAGACCAGTTAGTATGTGACACTAAATATTTTTCTGCTAGCAGAATCTTTTGTTGTCCGTTAAAAGCCGCCCAAAATGTTCTTCTAAAACTGATTGCTGTGACTAAGTCCAATCAATTCAGCTAACCTGCTGTTACGGCTTGAGACCTACCTCAGGCCATGTGTAAGCAAGTGCGACCCTTCTAAAACTAATGGGGTATATCACAGGTGTGGGTCTGAGACTGTCCTTGGCCTGTGCTGCAGACCTTGGCCCAGCTGGGCAGCCCCTGGGCAGGCCAGAGACTGACTCCATCACACACATAAACAAGCTCTGGCTCTTCCACAGTCACACAGAGATCAGGCTATGTCAGCAGTTTGCATCAGGCAGGTGCACTGAGAGGCTGTGGTGGTTTCTGTCAGAATGCCGGCTGCAGAGAGAACACTTCTTTCTGCAGAGTCCTGATTCTGCTGTGCAGTTGCCTTCAACTGAGTTCCAGGGTCAACACAGGAACCGTTCTCTTGTGTTTTTGTGGTAAACCTCTTTGTTGCCTGGCTCCTTCCACTTCCAGGATCTCAGTCAGCTCTCCTGACTCTTACCTTACAAAAATAACTCCCAGGATGAGTACAATAACAGTAATTATCCTATTAAATTATGTAGACATATTCTATAATTAAACATGTGCAAATGGCTGGCTGTGTTTACAACAGGACTGTGCCTGTTTATTAGGAATAATCTGAGATTTGTTGAAAGTGTGACTTGGTTTTCGTAGTTTGGATTGTGCTTTGCAGTCACACAAGAAAGCATTGTTTCTATACTCTGTAGTTTTTGATGAAGTGTACGAGAGCTGTGGAATCTTAGCATGGAACAGGACGAGGATTTTAATTTGGAAGGTATATCCAAGCAGTAAAGAATTCTACTAAGGCTACAGAATCTCTTGAAGTCAGAGAGTTCAAGGGAGATTTGACTTTTTCTATTGAAGCCATAGAATCAAACTATGCAATATGGATATTAGTCCTGATTTAGATCATAATTTTATATCTCACCCAGAAGGAAGGGTTGGTCAGGATGGCATTCAGATCTTTGACCTTAATGATGAGCAGCTGCAAGAAAGAAGGGAAAACCTGCCCTAAATGAACAATTCCCTAGCTCATGCTTGTAGATGTGGTGGTTTAGACTTTCCTAAGCATGCCCTGTGAGAATAGGTATTTCTCCATGTTGTCCCCCTCAGGTGGATCTAGGTAGTCCTCTTACTCTGAGATTGGATCTGACTGCTGCAGTCAACCTGTTTGCTGTCTATATATCTATTTTAACTCTGGAAAGCCAGGCCTATTACAGGAGCCAGTGGTAGTGGATAATTAAAGTAGCTCAGACCTAGCTCCTTCGAAACAAGAGTATTACTTATTCACTGAAAGATGTAAAATAATCAGGACATCTTTCAACAGACATTTTAGGGTTTCTTCAGTGAAGCTGTCTCTGAATTAGGAGAAATATCTAGCCTGCTGTAATTCATAGGTGCATGGTTTTTTTCTTGCCTGCCTTTCAGCATTCATCAGGAGTCCTCACTAACTCATGACAACCAACCCAATCCCTTGAAAAAGGCTGGAGGGTTTTTTCTTTTTATCTTTTACTATCCCATTTGATCCTGACCTCAGATGTAGGAGCATCAAGCCATAGCATCTTGCTTAGCCCTCCCTTATAATTAGTCTTCCTAGAAGAATACTGGAGATTTTTTTATTTTTTTTTTTATGCTATGCTGTTTCCTCTTGATTTCTTCTCAGTAATCTCCGCATTTCTGACAGGAAGGCACTGAGCAGATCATCTTGACTGTATATGGTATTTGTAAATAATTATGCATATATACTTTCCTTATTCTACATACATTGCTAAGGGAAGCAGTCTGATGGTGGAAAACTAGCATAACTGGTTCCAAGGCAGGTCACTGCTACGTATGGAGAAGTATATGTATACAGAGAGAGAGAGAGAGAGATATGAAATTTGCCCTTCAGAGTTTCCCTTCATGCCTTTACAGCCTTGCATGAAGGCTGCATGATTCCTGATATGATACAGGGCTCAGAGAAGTAGAAAAATGTCAAGTCTATCTCAGCTCAGTGTCCCTGAGTTATTCATTACTTCAGGGATGTGACAAAGAGGCAAAGACATCTTGACAATGATAGCTCCTGTATTCTCATCATTAAAATTTCCTGTCAACTGTATTACAGACTTGGCTATATCCTTGACCATGAAAACAGGCCATTGGGATTGAATAACTGTGAATACCTTTCTCAAAAGATGGGAATTTATTTACAGTCACTCCCTTAAGGTTGGGATCTATAATGAAAGGGCCATTGCACTTCATGCATCCTCAAGGGGGCTCTGGACCAGTTGCATAGTGCAATACCCTTAGGCAGTCATTGAGAGCAAGTAAAGGCCAGAAGGACCTCCATCCAGTTTGTTCCTGCTGAACAAGCTGCAGTGTAACCCTGGCAACAGAGATGAGTGTGTCAGTAATAATAGGTCAGTAACATGAGAGACAATCCGGAATAAACAACAAAGAGCTCCCTCAGTCTCATTCTGTGTCTGAAAGACACTTGGAGCCTTTGGTAAACTCACACCATCTACCTTAGCTTCCAGAGCTTAAATGTGGGGATGATGGCTTTTCCTATAGAAGACTGCAGAAACAGCAAGGGGTGATAGGCCAAGGGAGCTAAGGGTTTGTGTTTTCCCTGCCAGCACTGCCTAGTTAGCATAAGCTGTGAAATTCTTGATTCTCCTTAACCACATGGGTACCCTCTCTATGCCATCACAAATAAAATCAGGCCTTGAAATGTTTAGGCTGTTTAGGTACATGAAAGTCTCAGGATTATGCACCTGTCTAGGTGTTAAAGTCCTTAGTTCATTGGTACTTCCAAAGATTTTCTCAGTTATACCAGCCATGCACAATGTCCAGCAGAAGCTGAGAAGCTCAGCCACTTCAGAGAGAAGTTTACAGCAACCTACAGTCTCCTGTTGCAAAGGCTAATCCTACTGTCCGATTTCCAGGCTGTGAGGCTGACCCATATGTTGTTGGGGCAGTGAGTCAGGAGTTATGATTCACAGTAAAACAAGCATGATTTCTAAACTCACTGGTCCCTCCCAGCAGAAGTGACACACACAGACACTCATTCTTTTTTGCTGCTTCATGCAATAATTTGCAATGTTTGTAAAAGTGACACTACGTGTGTCAGATTAAGGGAGGTTCCTTTTCTGTATGACATCCTTAAGCACAGTCAGCACATCCATAAGATTTCACATTGAGCAAATAAAAGCGAGAAGTGAAAGTGCTGCAGCAGTCCCAAACTCGGGGCAGGATTTCTCAGGAGACCACACTGCAATGTAAATGATCCTGCTGTGGCTGACCCCTCCTTTTCTAAAAGAATCCAGCCTATTTTTATGAAGAAACTACATAATAATCTTTTTCTTCGCCCTTCCAACAGCAGCCAGAGCTGAACACTCCCATCTGTTGATCCTTTCAGTGTCTGCTTGGTTTCTGTGAACAGTAAGGGGGATTTAAGACTATAAGCACATTAGCTCTGGGCAATTAAAATACACTGCTTATAGTCAACACAGTTAAAAAAAGTGGATTATACACAGCATTGGGGCTGTAATTAGCTATTTGGGGAAGAACAATGAGAAAAATATTGTTTCAGCCACTCAAAAAGCCATGGTTGTATATGAGAGGGATATACTAGTATTTTTCAGAGAAAACCAACATATATTTGAAGATCATTAACCAAGTCTTGCATAGTAATCATGAGTAGATTCATGATTTTGTGCTAGAATATTGTAATTGCTGAAGATAATATGAAAAACTTAGTTACATGCTTTGAAATTTTATTTTATTATATATGAGATATAGCTCTCCAGAGGCACATCTTGCTTCTTTGCTGGAAAATGGTGAAAAAGGCTAGCCACATTGAATTTTCTTCAGATAAATTGATTAATCATTTAATCCCAACTAATGCGAGCAGTAATCTTGAAAATAACAGCTTATCTTTCTGCATTGTGTCATGAACCTTTAAACCAAGGACAGCTTTTAAGGCTGGATGACCTAAATACTACTTTTTAAATGTCTCTAAAGCAACTGCTGAAATCTGTAAACAATAATGATGCAGGAGTAGATTAGTCTTTAGGATTGTTAGATTCCTTACAGAACATTAACTGTGTTTTAAATAATAAGAAATATTATATTAAAAAATATCAATAGTCTACTGTACATCAACAATGTGATGTACAAAGGGTGAGGCAACAGATTTCAAGGGATGCAGTAAGAACAACAATATTTCAATGTTAGAGTTTTCCTACAGTTGCACTTCACCTGTACTTCATGAACATAGTGAACAGTCAGTGCTGAGAATTTCTCTTTTTTCATAGCAAGTGTAATTGTATCCAGTGCAGCACAATATATAATATATTTACCACTGAGATCACAGAATCATGTGAGTTGGAAAAGACCTCTGAGATCATCAAGTCCAACCTTTGGTCACCACCTTGTCAACTAGACCATGGCACTAAGTCCAGTTGTTTCTCGAACACCTCTGGGGATGGTGATTCTACCACCTCCCTGGGCAGCCCATTCCAATGTTTAAAAAACCCTTTCTGTTAAGTAATTCCTCTTGATGTCCAACCTAAACCTCCCCTGATGCAGCTTGAGGCTATGTCCTCTCATCCTGTTGCTGTTACCTGGGAGAAGAGACCAACCCCCACCTGGCTACAACCTCCTTTCAGGCAGTTCTAGAGAGCAATAAGAGCTCTCTCCTAAGCCTCCTTTTCTCCAGGCTAAACAATCCCAGCTCCCTCAGACACTCCTCATAGGACTTATCCTCTAGACCCTTCATCAGCTTTGTTGCCCTTCTCTAGACCCACTCCTGCCCCTCAATGTCCCTCCTGCACTGAGGGGCCTAGAACTGGACACAGCACTCAAGCTGTGGCCTCACCAGTGCTGAGTACAGGGGGACAATCACTTCCCTAGTCCTGCTGGCCACACTATTGCTGATACAGGCCAGGATGCCAGTGGCCTTCTTGCCCACTGGGGTACTCTGCCAGCTCGTGTTCAGCCAGGTGCCAGCCAGCATCCCTGGGTCCTTTTCTGCTGGGCCGCTTTCCAGCCACTCTTCCCCAAGGGCAGGATCTAGCACTTGGCCTTTTTAAACCTCAAACCATTGGCCTTGGGCCATTGATCCAGCCTGTCCAGATCCCTCTACAGAGCCTTCCTACCCTTCAGCAGATCAACACTCCCACCCAACCTGGTGTCATCCAGAAACAGCTTCATGCCCTCATCCTGATCATTAATAAAGATATTAAACAGGACTGGGCCCAATACTGTACCCTGGGGAACATCACTTGTGATGGCCCACCAAAAGATAGAAAAAAGTCACAAAAAAAAATCACAAAATCACAAAAACTCCACAAAATATTTGACAGACCATGTTGATATGAAGTGTTTCCTCTCAGTCTTAACAAAATGAAAAGTAGTAATACAAGCTTACTATTTCCACATTGGTTCCTCAGTTTTTCAAAGGCCAGTTTAGTATTTGCTTTGGACTTCCTATGTGGGAAAGCTGAAGATGCATTTTGTGAATACAGTGAACATGCTAAAGGAGGCACAGTAGGCACGCATCTGTGCGCAGTACCTTTCTACTTTAGCAAGATCTGTATTTCTCACAAGCAAGGCAACTCAGATTCCTTCTCAGAAAGCAGATGTTCTGAAAGAACTCTTCTCATTTTCAAAGAGAGTGTACTTTAAATTATCATTTCAAGGTGGGGGGGGGGAATCTGTAAAGAATTTATTTTGCATTTAATAAAGACCTTATTCATTTCTCCTTCTCCAGTTGCTTTCAGTACTTAATATGGTTAATGTTAAGGGGGAAGGGAAGGAATAACCCCTTCCCTGCTGTGAGACCATCTCATCCATAATCCCCTCTAAGGGATAACATACCTCATCTAGCATTAGATCACACGTGCCTGCAGGATTAGCCTTTAGAAAGGGACGGAGTGGATTGAGTAACCACTGTCATCAGTATCCTGCTCTTTGCACAACATTGTGTGAAGCAATCCTGATAAATCAGAGAATCTAGTGGGCAAGGGGCAGAGACATAACATTAAGGCAGATGCCAAGTAAGCCAAACAACAATTTGTATTAAATCTGTAATGATCACTGGAAGAAATGCATGCAGAAATGTAAATTCAAATAGAGGCAAACCAAGGCCTACTATGGCACCAGTTTTATCAGGTCAGAGCAAAGTCCATCTGTCACCAGGGACAGCAGCTTTGGTTAGGCAACAGCATATAGGCAGAACAAGCATGAAATGGCACTTGACCAGAATGTTACTGCAGACTTCAGCAGTTTGTGACCCAGGGCCTTTTGAGCCCATCGTGATGGTGGCTTCATATATGATAGCTGTATTTCTCTTAAATAATGGCAATATTTGTCTTCATAGAAGAGAGTTTCTCATCCATGTATTTTTAACCTAAAATAACACATAGAGCCTCCTGTTGCAGTTGCACAGAATGATGATTTTTGTTTTATACTTTCTGCCTTTATTTGATTTCCCTTCTCAGATTAGGCACAACTATGAGCAACTGTCTATTTGCTTAGTCTGTGCCACACATGATTTTGTAGATCTCCAGCATACCCTCCCATAATTCTAATTTTTTCAGCCAGAGGAATCTGTTTAATCATTCCTCATATGGAAACCATTAAAATTTTAATTATTGTATTTAAACTTTGCTGTACAGTTGCTTTCCTGCTGTATCATCTTTCAGATGAGGGGTCAAAACTAAAGAAAGTGCAGAAAAAATGGGTGCCCTTAGGACTGAGAATGAGGTGTTTTCTGGTTTGTTCTATGAGAATTTTCTAATATTTTCTAACAGTCTATTTGTTTTATTTGTTGCTTTTTTTATAGACCTGTACATTATAATGTTTTCTAACTCCTTCCTTTGCCTATTTATTCCTGACTTTTACTCCTACAGTTTAAACAGTATTTGTCTGTTTGAAATCCTGCCCTCTCATTCATTCTGGGGTGGTAACAGTTAGGTCAGTGCTCTTCATTACAAATGTACTTTTAGGATGTGTTTAAAACGAGATCACAGAGCAGGAGAGAATTCTTTGCATTTTAATTTGTGGCTCATTTGTAGCTTGTTGCCTCTTGTCACTGGACACTACTGAGAAGACTCTGGCTCTCTCTTCTTCACTCTGCTCCCGTCAGGTGTTGATCCACATTGATAAGATCCACATTGATAACGGTCTCTTCTCCAGCCTAAACAATCACAGCTCTCTCTTTCTGTTCATGTGGCAGTTTCTCCCAGGATGAATTACTTTTCACCTATGTATGCTGAATTTTGTCTAGCCATTGTGTTTCCCAAGGTCTCAATAGTACGAGATCCTTCCAACTCTTCTTCATTCTTCCTCTTCACTCTTCTGAATGATTCTGCAACAGCAGAATCAAACCGCATTCTCTTCTGTTATCCCCCTTGTTCAGAAAGGTACATGGTGCGTCCTAGGCCTCAGTACCATCTTCCTTCTCAGATACCACTTGCGAATCCCCGCCCCCTTTAACTCCTATCCTTTGCTTTCTATCTTTTAACCACTTACTTGTTTATGTGAAGATCTCTGTTTTTCCATGGGAGCTTAGTTTCTTTATTATCTTTAATGATGGCTCTTGTTGAACACCTATTGAATGCCAAGTAGAGTGCATCAACTAGATGTAGCATTGGCTTCTCGAAGAACTCTGATGTGTTTGTGCAGAATCAATTAACTTTACAGAAACCATTATAGTAGCATGAATGTGGCAAATCGAAGCTGTGGAAATGAGGCTCCAACTTTCTGAAGAATCAATGACATTGAAAGGCACCTTTGGAGATCACCTGGTCTAACCTCCCTGCTCAAGCAGCGTCAGCTAGAGCAGGTTGCCCAGGACTATATCCAGGCAACTTTTGAGTATCTCCAATGATGGACACTCTGCAATGTCTCTGAGCAACATATTTCAGTGTTTCACTACGCTCACAGTAAACCCAGAAGTGTTTCCTTTGTTTGAATGGAATCTCATTTGTTTTAGTTTGTGCCTGCTGCCTCTGGTCCTGTCACTGGGCACCACGGAGAGGAGCCTAACTCCTTCTCCTCCATTCCCTCCCATCAGATATTTACACAGATTGGTAAGATCCCCTGAGTCTTTTCTTCTCCAGACTTAAAGAGTTCCAGGCCTCCTAATCTCTCCTCCTATGAAGGAAGCTGCAGTCCCTTCATCGTATTCATGGCCCTTCACTGAACTGGTTTCATTAAGTCAGAATCATTCTGATAAACTGGACCCAACACACAATGTGGCCTCTACCTGAATAGAGAAGTATCATTTGCCTTGACCTGCTGGCAATGCTTTTCCTAATACAACCCATGAAGCCATTGGCCTTGATTGCCACAAGGGATGCCATGAGGGATTTTAAAATCTCCTTTGTCTTGCTGTTTATCCATGTTGGCCTTTTGAAACATTCAAAAGATGCTACGGACAGGTAGCTTACAGTTACACTGAACTTCAAGTATGGTGTCTTTAATAGTCTGCATATTACCTACATTCTATCATTTAGTCATCTTTAAAGTGCTCTTCATCTTTTTTTTTTTTTTTTAGGTGCAGGATTTTCCTCCTTTTGTCTTTTCTTCAAGACAGCTGAATATTATCATTACTGTAAGACTTGTTCATAATTACATTTTGACTGTGGGTCCAGCAGGAGTTTAGGAAGCAAGGAGTCCACTCTGAACCTTGTGACTCCATGGAAGGGTCTCCCTTATCCTTTTTCATCCATGCCCTTTTGCATCTTTGGTCTCCATATAAACCATTCTAAATTGATTCTAATCCAATTTTCCTTAGTATGTTTCAGCCATGTAGTAAATAATAGAGTGAACCTTGCCACTGAACTTTGTTAAGTCGTGCTTTCACAAGTTTATATTAAACCTGCTTTTGCTAATAGCTTTGATGGAGATTCTTTAAGTGATCTAAACCAGTCATTCCCAACAAGTGGAGAAGTTATTTTTCTAAATCCAAGCCTTCATTCCTAGCACCATGTCCAGACAAGATATTTTAGAGCTAACTGTAGTTTTCATTATTAACTGATTTTCTTGTCCTCTCTGCCTCTCTGAGAGACTCACCATGGCTGAGAAGCTCATCACCGCATTGTGCCTCGTGATCATCTTGGTCAGGCCGTCCGTTTCACACTCCTAATCCTACATGGTTGTTGTTTGCATGTTAAGTAATCAGCTTCCAATCAGGAAAAGACTTAATACTAGTAGTAATAATATCCATGTGGCTCAAAGGTTGCTCGAACACAAGACAGCTGATACAATAGGAACTTAAAAGCCTATGAGAGAAACTACATAGAAATGCCTTTATTTCATCCCTCTATTTCATCCACCAATGTATTTGGCAAAGGACCCTTGTTTCTTTGTCCAAGAGAGGGCTTATGCCAAGGATAGTGTAATTTGAATTTTTTAAAGTACGTTCCTCACTAGGTGGCCATGGCAGCATGATAACAAACATTGTGCATCATTAGATCTTCCCTTATAAAAACTGCAGCACATCAGGGTTTGGGAAGGGTTTGTAGTAATGTGGTTGCACTTTCATCACATTTCTTTTACACTTATAATATGCTAATATTATGAAACAGTCTGTTGAGGCATGCTGATAACCTATTGCAACTCCCTTATAAGAAAAGGTGGAGGTAGCCATTTCTTCTTGCTATCAAGTCTACGAAAAAAGATACAGTGGTTATATAATATATTTGTATAATCCCTTTTTCCTGAGTGTTATCTGTAAACTTTGTAGAAGGCTCTTTAACATCCACTAAAGTGCAGCTATTTGAGGTAGAAGCCATAAATTGTGAGATGCGTCAACCTTAAAGACCAGTTTAGAAGAGAAAGCAAGGCAAAATACAATCTCCAGTTGAAACTGAAGACAAAACTTAGATGGAGAGAGTCAAAGTGTAGTGATACTAATAGTACCCTTATACTGTTACAAAAATTGCAATGGGAATCTACAGCTCAAGTTCACAATCTTTTTCCTTACTTCTCATCTTTTACAAAACAGTGCCAGTAAATGAGCAAATCTCCTTAATACCAAGCTGAGGTACTGATTTCCTATTATTTCTGTATTTCCACTGCACAAATGCCTGGAGACTTTCATTAGAACAGAGCCCAGCTGTATTCATTTCTGCAATTCAGGGTTCTGAAACTGTTGAAAGAGAAAACTAGCCCTAGTTATTCAGGCAGGAATTTTCCCTATAACATATTGAGTTTTTCTTGGTGACATCTGTCTTCAAATAGTGATCAGGCTTTATGTCCTGGATAGCAATATAAAGTATTATCTGCCATCATCTCGTGACAACATGTAAGCTAAAACACTTGCAAACAAACCAAAATAATTTCTTCTGGATCAGGAGTTTGAATTAGATGACTGAATTTTCCTGGCATGAAAGGATTATTCCTTGTCTTTCACCTAATCCTCCTCTGTTATACAGTATATATAGTTACACATAGTTTTTGTTTCCCCTGGGTTTGAAAAGATTACTTTTCCACTGGGTTTCCTGCGTCACTGTAATACTTCCCCTTGACTCTGGTTTCATCTGCTCCACTCTGTTTATGGAGCATCCGGTAACCTGAATGAAGTTACAGCTTTTAGATCTGTCATTTAGTCTTTGGATATACTGCTAGAGGCCTCAAGGTCTTGTATTCAACCTTTAAGATCTTTCGTTCCATCATCTGCCATCCATTGTGTCAAAGCAGTTTTTCCCACAAGCGTTTCAATTACAAATTGATACTTAGTATTTGCTAAGGACTTTAAAGCTTTTGGTTTCCATTTCTCACTTGAGCTTTCCACCTCAGGTCCTAGAAGTACACTGAACTTTGGAAGCAATTTTGCAGATCTCATATATATTTGATCCTTTGATCTTAAGTATCCTTTGCATTCACAGTTGTTTTAATAAGATAATACAGCTTTAAATCACCTCCATTACTATTTGAGCTGATGAGGCACAGTATGTTCACCCCTGTAAGTGGCAGGAGATTGTGAAGTCCTATAATATGAGCAATTTCCTGTTTTCTGTGATTTCTGAGTAATATGTGCAACTTCCTTAAACAAAATATTTTTTTCAACATGCAATACCTGTGTCCCTGTCTTGACTAATACTTGACAATGCACAAATACTTATTGCTATTGCATTTCAGCAAACATGTTATTTGGCTTTTCCATAGGCAGTCAGGGTTCTTGACTTCTGTGAACTTTTGAGTTTGTTTGGCTGTTGGTTTTTCCATGAGTTTCATATCCGTAGTGTTATTAGTTATTAGTAGACAACACAGTGGTGCTTTTTCATCTTTATTACTGAATATAAACAGTTCTGATAACTTCATATTTTAGCTTTTTCTCATCTCCTGTTAAGATCAGTGAAATTAGTCTCATCTTCACTGAAATGTCAGCACGACAAGGTTCATACAGTTTTTTACTTGCAGTTCATTTCTGAGCTTTACAGTCTGTTTCAATACATTTACATGCAAGTGTAGTTTGTGAAATTGGAGAAATTCTTCATATGGTATGAAGAACTTAGTAGATCTTTTTTTCCCATAGGGGAAAAAAGCCTTTGATGTTAAATTGCCTTCCAGGAACCTGGCAACTTTTTATAGAGCTATTCAACCATGAGCTCTTTTTATTTTGAGTCTATATATGTTGTAATATCTGAATCACACACTGAGAACAAGAGGATGTAAACTGTTAGCAGGCAGTACCAGACCTCTTGTTTTCATTCACTACTCACTTATACAGGGTTTGGTCCTGCTTCTGCAGAACTACTAATAAATCTCACACTGATTTCTGTATAAGCAGAACTAAGTCACAACGGTTTCCTCTCATAAATCACACCCTCTGCTTCCTTCACATTCTGAAGTGTCTTCTGTTGGTTTTGTCTCTTTCTGTTTTTTTTGGATCGCAGCTGTGATTTCTCAGAGCATCACCTTATTTTGCTTAGGTTTTTTTAAGACTCTCTGAACAAGCAGTTGCAAGCATATATTTTCAGTAACTTTTTGTTCATTTAGTCTGATTCAGTGTGTTGTGTTGAAGGGAGAATGTTCAATGCTATACATAGGGAGGTATTTTTACATAATATTTTGCTATTCAGGATGTGTTCATGGACTTATATAGACAGAAACAGCTGGAGATTAATTTATTAATGATAACCAACAGTCAGCATCTTGAGCTATTTGAGATACTCCAGTATTTACCTGTACTCTTCTAGGAAGAATGATGCAATTTATCAGAAAATGTCAACTTCTTAGTACAAAGAAACATGAATGTGGTAAAGAATTAGTGTAGAGCTGTTCTCAGGGAAGTCTTGGCAGAGTTTATCTAGATGAAGGGATCTTGGAAATGGGGACAGCTATGACCTGAGGTCAGGATACAAGAGTGACCATGGAGATCAATCTGTGAAGGGGAGATAAAAGAGAGGAGGCTAGTCAGGAAACCAGAGGATTCTTTTAAGCCACATAGAAAGGTCTGAACAGATCAGAAACTCCTTCTGCCTTGAAATCTATGCAGCAACCTAATTTCCAGCCAAATAAAGAAGCACAGGTTCTATAGTAGTATCTTTTATAGACATATGCAAGCCAACGGCTCTTAAATTTGCTTAGAGCTTATTATTTTACCCTTTCTGTTTAAAATAAACAATCTCTCCCTGACTATGGCTACAGGATGTTTCATAATATACGACTTCCCATACAAACAATAGGTGTGCCACTCTGGATGAGTACACACAGGCAAGGCCCTGTTATGTAGTGGCTGGATCACATCATGGTGATTTGGTGCCCAGGATGCAATTCTGAGGCAGGTGGTTGGATGACCTATAAAAATGTCATTATGTATTTATGTTATTGTCCCCTTCCTTTATTCATCTGTAAATTCAGTACAGGAAAACAAGGTCCTTTACAGAACATTTCTAGCGATGGAAAGCATTGTGAAAGAGCTAGATATTGCTATAGAACCTTACTGTGAGGCAGAAACAGCATGAAACCTTAGCTCTGTATGCTGCATTGTGTCTTATAAAGACTACAAAGGCAAAGAAAGTTGATATTATAAAACTTCCTTTTGACCTTTAGACACCATAAGCTTTCTGCTTGCAGGGCACATTGGCAGATGGCTAGTAGCTGACATGTGAAAGGCAATTCCTGCATTATAGACATAAGCAATACTGGCTACAACTCCATGGCTTCTTTTTCTTCTAAAGTTGCATTGTCTGCTAAGATCATATTCCAGCCAAATTCAGTCAGATCCTACCTCTTCCTTAATCCGAGATGAAGACACAGTCCTGCTGTGCTACCTTTGACATCTGAGGAACAGCAAAAGGAGACTGTACATGGTCTCAGTGCTTTGGAAGCAGACAGGGCAGGGGCATGCTCTGCCAGAAGCTATTACTACTAGGGAGAACAGGGCAGCCCAGATCTGCCAGCCTTCCCTCACTAATTCCATGGAGTTGCAATAGATTAGCTGTACAAGCCAATGTAACCCTACAACTGTACTAGCAATATAGAAAAGGTTCATTTTTTCCCCCACAGCTTCCATGGAAAGGCCCTTGTGCCAGGATGAGGGATCAGGCTGAGTAGAGGTTTCAGAGTTTACCCTTTCAAGAAACAAAATTAGAGGAGTTCTTCTTTGTCTCATAAATGTGTGGTAAATTAAGATGTGTGGCTATTAGTAAAAATATCCCATTAATTCAAGTGGTATAAACAAAATAAACCTCATCTTGCTTTGTAATTCAGATACTCAGATGTATCAGGAAAGGACCTGGCATGTTCTGTCTGGACGTTACAGGGAACTACAGGCTTTAAAGGGTTATAGACTCTTAAGCAAAAACTAAAGCATGGTTTAATTATTAATTTGTACAAGAGATTGAATAGGTCTGGGGCAAAAGTTGAGATTATAACCATCTATATTACAGGAAGCATGCAGTGTTATTGTTCTCTCACCTCTCAAAACCAAGGCCTCCTTCCTAATCCATCAATACTCAGTAGTGCTTTTTCAGGAAAGAAATATACTTGTCAATAAAACAAGTGAGTTACATGATTGAGGGGCTACAATAGGAGGAAAAGAGTTTGCATAGGGTCTACAATTTTATTTTGACTAAAGGTAAGGGGGTGACTTTATTAGATGCCCAAACAATGTCATATCCTCCACAGCACAGCACCCAGGGAGCACACACACTACAGAAGCCTCTCTGAAACCACAATGCTGCCAAAAGTGGGGACTTTATTCCCACTCACAGGTGCATGGCCCCACTGCCTCCTGTTTATGAGCAGTGGGAAAGCTCCAATTCGTGATTGAAAACAAACTGTGCAGAAGGAAAGTTCCAGTCAGATCAGCAAGTTGTTCTCATTTCCCTGTGGCTGCACTACATGGGCAGAGCTGGCACAGGTGGAGGGGCAGGAGCATGTAACCGAAGGGTATGAGGGGGTCCCCCCACAGTCCCTGGCTGGAATTTTATTTCTGCGCAACAACCTTCTGTTCTTAAATATGTTATCCCAGAGGCATTACAATCACTCCTAATTGGCTCGGCCTTGGCCAGCGGCAGGAAGCCCATCCTGGAGCTGGCTGGCTTTGGCTCCACTGAACAGGGGAAGCCTCTAGCAGCTTCTAACAGAAGCCACCCCTGTAGCCTGTCTGCTACCAAGACCCAGCCACAGAAACCCACTACAGTCAGTAAGAAAATACCTTCATTTCCACTGCAAGCTACTATTAGAGTAACTAATATTTATGTAAATATTATTATTTATGTAAATTAAGCAGAAAAAAGGGACTTTTTATCTCTACCTGTTTTCTTCCGTTTTTAGTTTAGCTTTATTTCTTGGAAAATTTATGCAAATATTTATACAAGCAAATAGGTATCACCAAGATCTGTCTTGATTCATAAACAGAACCTGTAAGTCAGAATTTGTCTTGTAACATGGAGGATAGCCATCTACTTGGAGTACCACTATCTTAGATTCTGCAGACAACTGATAAAAACAACCTTTTTTAATGGGAGATATTAATTCAACCACACAAAGGTAATTTCAGTCTAGGAATTCCACCCACCAATATTATGGAAATGGGATATAAAACTGCAAGCATTACATCACCAAAATTATATTGCCTTATAATGCCCTTGTGTGCATGAAACAGGAACTAGCAGCTTCAGGTAGTGGTTGACATCTTCTCCAGACATCACATACGCTACTGGGCTCATTGCAGTGTCCTGGGAGTTCATAACCATCAGATCATATATCCACAGGTGACACAATCTTCCATTGTTTTTAAATTACTCTGGGGGTATATATAACTCCAAACTTGTTGTCTAGTTTAATTTTTCTTGAGTGGTGGTGTAGAGATTGACACAATCCAAGTCAAAACCAGGTTGTTTAAGGAAAGAAAGAAAAGTTTTTCTAAAAATTCTTCAGAGACTGATAAAGTCTGATGATTTGCTGAGAACATAGATACTTCTCACCACTGTGAACTAGATCATTAACTATTGTTTTACTAACAGATGTTAGAAGAAGAATTTTGCATTGAATATTTAAATATTTCAAGTTTAGGAGGCATCCAAAATTCAGAATCTTTGAACTAATAAGCCTCTGTAAAGGATCACAGATTATTTTCTGATACAGCAGGACTTCAAGAGTATTAAAAGTATAGAAATTGCTTGAACTTTTTTAACTGTTGAGGGGGAAAATGAGAAAAATTGAGGAATGGATAAAAAGTAAAATAAGCATTGTCATCTTCTGGTAGTGTCATGTTTTATTTATTGTTTTTACAGCTTTTAAACTTTGCACTTTTCTTCCAAAGCTGGTTCAACATACATATTGATCATGCCACAGATGTGATGTCTGAGACATGGTCTGTATATAAATTCTTAAGTAAGCAATCAAGGGCTGGATGGATATTTTTCCATAGTTACTCTAGTTTTATTACAAATTAAATGCAACACAAAATATTTCAGTAAAAGTACATGGGCTTTTCATCCTAATTCTGTAAAGTCTGTGATACTTCTTTTTATCAAAAACATTGTAATGTGGCTTTTTCTAACCTATCTTTTAAAACTCTGACTTTCTAGTCCTAGCTAATGAACCTTTCACTGTATAAACAGTATTTATTTTTTTTTAATCTGTGCTTTATACATTTGCACATCTGAAATCCAGCTGCCTGGCATGTCACCATCCATCACAGCAAGTGGTGTGTAATATGTATGTTGGTGAAGAAACCTGACCAGGTAATATCTGTGTACTCAGCATTCAATCTAGTGAAAAGCAGAACATGATAGGTTCATAAATTGTTTCCTGTGACCTAAACTGATCTGTGTTAAGTTCCTTCCTCTCAGCCCTGGCGCAAAACTCATCTCCTGACAAGTGTCCTCCCAGGAGAGAAACACCAGAGGGTCTTCCACCTTTTGCTCTCAACTTCATGCTGAGCACAGGAGGTTGGAGAAGGCTGCTGAGGGGCAATAAGAGCCCTTTTTTCTCCCTGATTGTGTCCTGTCCCTGCAGTGCTTCCACTGGCTGGTATCCAGGAAAAATCAGTGTCTCTGCTGCACATCAGAACACACTGGTGCAAATACTGAAATGCAGCTATGTAAGTCTAGTACTGTGTAACTTAGTTTGTTTCCTTTTGTCTGCAAATCAAGCTAGACTCCTGCAGTCATGGCATACTCACAGTGGAAGTACAGGTAACTTCTGAACTCATTTGCCAGGATCTGTGCCTGATTTCACTCTGGCAGAAGCTTAGAGTCAATTTACTGATGATAGAGCTAGCAGCTGAAGAGGTTACTGGGGCAGCCACAGGGCCTGTCTGCTCCTGTGTGGAGGTTACAGTTATCTGCACTGCACTGGGCTTTCCAGACAACCTGTAACACCTGAGTCCAGATGGCTAATTGTCCTCTACTGCAGTCTCAGCCTGTATTTCCATAGATCAAAATTTTTCTCTATGTTAAGCATTCAACTCTATGGGCAAAAATTCCAAACGTTCTTTTTGTATGTGCTGGGCCCTTTGCCTTATGGAAATTCATGATGCATTATGAAATTACTAGCTGAAACCATCCAGAATCAACAGGAATGACAGGCAAAACTCACCATTTCCCTTGTTTTAGTACTCTCTTATGATCTCTGCTTACTCTGATAATTACATTGCTGTTGATCTCTCACTGGCTAGCACAGAGAAAATACTATTGGAGCTGTCAGTTTCTAGTGATGTATTTGATAATCTGCCAGAAGTTTTGCAAATAGAGCCAACCTACCAGGTTTTGGGTTTGTAGTGTTGTTCTCAGTGGTACTAGCCCATACCACTCAATGGCAGGAACATTAGGAAAATAGTAATGATAATACTAGGAAAGAGTACATTTACTGGACACTAGTATGAAATTAATTTTTAGGTCACTTGCCTTTTCTTCAATCCTGCTTTTGCAGTCCTCAGCTGTAGCAAAGGGCTCTGGTGCTAACCTGGTAGCAGCAGTGTTGCTGCCTGCAGAACTCACTGATGACAGTGAAGCAGTGGAGCTCAGCAGCAGTGGGTGCCAAGCTCACCTCTGCAGCACCCACTGAGTGTGTCCCCTCACTGCTCAGATAAATCTGGTTACCAGATGAAACTTTGCCAGGTTCTTCTTCCTATAGTATGGAGCTGACCAATTTGAGGTGTATGCACTGACTTTCACCCTGGATTTTCCTTCCTGCCATCCTTCTGGAAGCTCAAAAAGTCAAATGACAAGGCATAAGCCCTTTTGTAGGATTGGAAATTCAAGGTCTGTTCCCATGAGTCCCTGTTCTCCAAACTGCATAATCTGGGTGGGAAGGAGCTGCTCACAGCATGTACACTCTGTGCAAGCTGTAAAGCAAGTGCCATGAATGCAGGAAGGTGCTGTCAGAGATTGTTTTCAGTCAGTATCTCCCATTTCTTTTCTCTGGGCCCCAGAGAAGGTCTTTACTGGGTCAGCTGTGAGATTGGGATAAGGCTTTTTACGCTCAATTCCCTATCTCTGTTGAGAAGCAGGGACACTAGTTCAAGTATTAAACAAGCAAGATGAAAATATGTCTCATTATCACGGTTGATATATTTTCAGTATAGGGTAATATTAGTGAAGTGCACTGTAGAGAGGAAGAATATATGTGCCATTTTGTGTCATCCATGGCAAACAGAGACACATGGCTGGGTGACTGAGGACTTCTGCTTTCTTTGAGCAGCAGTGTCTTAAACAGCTCCTTCCACCACAACCTCTCTTGATCAACCTTCCCAGCTACACTTTGATGGTAAGGGTTTATTATGGCTGGCAGCTGACAGAAAGAAATGAGGAGAGGTCTGTGGAAACGAAAAGCCAGACAGTATTTTCACAAAACTTTTTAAGTATTACCTCCCTCATACACTTTCAACATTGACAAGGCTATTTAGTGGCTCAAATCTACTCAAAACAACAACATCCAGCTAGCACCAAAAAAAAAGAAAAAAAAAAAAAAGAGTTTTAGCCACAAACAGCAGTCATATCTTATAGTATTTACCGTCATATATCATCATCATCATACATCTTAGGACCTTAGAAATAGAAAAGTCCAGCAGCATCATAGAAATCCTTCTACCACAGTAACAGGAATATTGTTACTAGATGAGTACTCCACAAGGCTCTACAGACCATCTGCTCCAGTATGTGATACAAGAACAGTACTTACCAGAGGAGGCTTCCCCATCAGGGTATACAGCTGAGGGTTAGAGCTGACTTTTCCTTCTGCTGTAGACTTTGTATCAAAGATGTTGCACTAAGGAACGAGGTCTTGCTGTTATCAATCAGTCTCAATGCCCTTGATAGCTTTGATAGCTCACTGATGTCAGCTTTAAAATGTGGTATAAGGGTGATTCTGCAAATTCTCCAGCCTGTTCCAATATAAACAGGTGGCTTCAAAGCAGCCACAGATCTGGTTTTACCTTTGACATTCTCATAGCATGAAAGAGCCTTCACATGGCATGGATTTCTGTACCAGCTTTTCCTTTAATGACTTCAGTGGTTCTTCACAAAGGCGTCCTGAGTATCCACTTTTTCTAGAAGGCACAATGTGCCAGGCCCCTGCATTGCTGTCGACAGAGATAAGTGGCATGGTAGTCCTTAACAGTGCTTACTGAAAGGTTTGAGTGTGCTCTCATACAGCCCTACAAGCACCACTGCAAACAGACTGATCCTAACCATGCACCAGCACTTAAGTAGGGAGCTGTCATCTGGTCAGCCTCACCTCAGTGATCCCTGTGGGTCCCTTCCAACTCAGAATATTCTGTGTGATTCTGTGATCATACCTCGGGGCAGTATGGGGCACAGAGGGTGAGCACATGGGCAGTCCTTGCATAGTACTGGCAGGGTGAAGCAGCAACTGGAAACGAATCTCCTGAGCCAGGAGAGTTGCAGTGGCCTTAATGTGCTTTGAAAGAGCAACTACTGCCTTGCCAGCTAATGGCATGGTCGTACCATGGGGTTATTTCAACACAGCAAAACTAAGCTCACTAAACCCTCTGCCACCCACGTGGGAGAGATGAGGAGGCTGGGGTTTGAGGTATGTCCTGCAGGAGTTCTAAAAAATTGCATCTGTGGAAAGGTATAATGGATTTACTGATGATCAACCTGTTTTGATGTAGTAAAAATTTGCATGAGTTTTCGTATTGTAGCAGACACTAATCAAGCCCTAACGCTCATGATTTGTTGCAGACTTTGTAATCAGCTTGTAGAACTACCCAACTCTGGAACATTGGTTTTCCTCTGGCAACAAATGGAATTACAACAAAGAGGGTGTTGCTGATAAAAACCAAGACATTATGAACTTGCAACATCCTATGTAAATGTTTGTAAATAGAAATATATTGATCTGCATCAGGAAAACTTTGCTTTGTACTACTGAATTTTTTTTTTTAATAGGAATAAAACCAGGATTGATATAAGGAGGAAAATTACACTGATATATTTGAAAATATGATGAAATTTAAATCTGGCTTTCCTGGGGCTTGGTTTTGGTCTTGGTTTAGTTTAAAAAAATACTCCAGGATTTTTGTCCTTTAAGTAGTTCCTGATATTGAACAAGAGAAGACCAAGACCAAGGGATCAAGCTGTTAAATTAACTCTGTACAGACAGACATTTTTTACCATTGAATATAGTTAGTTTGCTTTTCAAAAAAACTACTTATATTTCTCTTTTGGTTCTTTTCTCACTATTTCAGCTCCCTTATAAATCACCTTTATTTGTCCAATATAACTGATATTCTGCTAGTTCTGCAGTTGGCCATAGTGTCTTTTCAGAAATAGCAAGACACTGCACAATTCTATTTTGGATGTACAAGTATGCAGAAAATATCTAAAACCAATAAAATCTTTTTGTATTTTAGTGTCTGGCCATAGTTCCTGTAGCTATCATAAATTTTTGATCTTGCAAGAAACAGCTGGTGCAATAACCTTTAACTAAGTTAGAAGGGGAAAATATTGATGCAGATTGACGCTTAAAAAAGATGTGAAAATTGTCCTGAAATTGTACATAGTCCTAGGGCAGTTGTTGTTTTCCAAGTGGAAACCATGTGTAAGATGCAATAAACATTCTGGCCTCCAATGGAATTTGAATTTTGTCTGTCACAAGTGAACAGACACCTTTCACGATGTCTACAGAAGGAGAATAACTCAATTTTCTGACATTGTAAGGCAACATTCACAAACCTTTGTGATCATAGGAAGATATTAGTTTCAAGCAGGACCTTTTACATCCTAGAAGTTCAGAGAGCCTTGAAGAAGAAAGATGTGGGCACCAGAGCAGAATTTGCCCTGTCAGTACAGTCAATTAACCCAGTGCCATAAAAACTCCTATTTCTTAAAAGTGCCTATAAAAGCTCCTGGCTTTAAAGGGTGACTAGCACAGATATAGGCAGCTACACCATAGATGTTAAACCAAATGCATCCCCCACTGCACTCCCCAAAGCACAGCCGTGTGTTGTGAACGGTGCAGAACCACCGGCCGTGCCAGCCATTCCCCAGTTGTGGCTGTTACCCAAAGTGGGGCTGCAGCAGCCTTCGAGTGGAGTCACAAACCTGACAGAAAGGCAGTTGTTCATGTGAATATTTAGTGATTCTGAACCTGACAGTGCAGATGGACAAGGTGAGTACTGCAGCTCTGGTCCTGGAATGCTCGGTTACCCTCATCAAACACACTTGCTTCAGCTAGAATAGAAATTTCATGGCTATGTCAGGAAACATTAGATTTCATTGTTGTCCACTTTGTTCCTGAATGCTTTTGTGTTTGTATCTTAAATGGAAAGAAGAAAACAGTGGCACCAAGGTGTGTCAGGAAGCTGCTGTGTAAAGAAAAATGTCTCCTTGCTAAAATATTCACACAAAGAAAGGGAAGGGAGGCATTTGAAAACACCCAGGATACACTGTATGTAGAATAATGGGACATAAATGGAAGAAAGAAAAGCCAAAGCTATTAAATTATGTTTTGTCTGTCCTTGATGTTAAAAATTGTTATTATTCAGCAGACCCCAGTCCATGTTTGTTTTGTTTTAATGTCTGGAATACTTTGCATTTCACCCTAATAATCCACTCTGTTCTAAATGTTTATACAGCATGATTTACTACAATGTGGATGTGTAATTATAGTGATGATTAGACAAAACATCTTTGACAAGAAAGGAAAACAGTAGTTAATAATGTTTTCCATCTGTTTGGTAAAACCTCACTCAAAAAGAAAGAGCCCCTTAGCATATAGCAGGATCCAAGGCAACACCTATGCGAGTACATGACAGCAGTATAAATGCCTAATGAATTCATTCTGATCATTGCTCACACATTTTTGAAAGCACTACCATCTGTTTTATACATAAATATTACAGTAATTAATGTCAGCACATGTTTATATTATATCATTTCCAGAGTCTTATTTTAGAGTTAAGACTTTTTCTTTTCAGGCAGAATAACGGCATATTTTAAGCTATTGGCAGGAAATACAATGTTATTAGGATAAAATGAGTGAATTTCAGTAATGGCTTGCTTCTTTATTGGAAAACTTTATAGCATTTAATGCTTCTGTTCTTCATTAAAGCCTAAATACTGGGTCAGTGCCTACTCATGGAAAGCCCAAAAGAAACTTAAGCACTGCCGAATGAGGTAAAACTATGGGGAAAAATACCATGAAACCTCTGAGCTCCCGAAATTGGTATTTTAAGTCCCTGTGGCAGCCTCCCCATGACTGGGCATTGAGGGTTCATTAATGCCTGGCATTGGGCACTCTGGCTCCAGATTAGCAAATGATCCAGGTATAAATTAAATGGATGGGTTAGCTCTGGTAGGGTTACATCCCTCCAGGGCCCTATTGTTTCTTGCTGTTTATGAGGTTCTGATGTTGTTTTTGTCACTAGCAGTGCAGTTTCCTCATGAGCATTGGAAGAAAGCAAAATATTTTATTAAAAATGTTTTTGCTTCCCCATACAAAATGCTAGGAAAGGTGTCTACAACAGTGGAAGCCAAAAGTATTAATCTGATTCTCATTTACAACTTCTGCTTACATGGTGTGCCAATGACAGACTTGGTCAAAAACCCACTGAAGTCAATTTGAAGACTTCTGTTGAGTTCTTTGGGCTTCAAATGAGGATTTATCTTTACTTGTGCTCCAAGAGAAATATGTTCCAGATGCACAAAAACCGTGGATGACAGTCCTGAAACATAACTGTTTTCATTATGTTCATTGTATCAATAACTTTTTCTCCTTCCCAGTGAAATAGAGTCACAGCCGAACTTCTCTTGTTCTGTTGCCAATACCTCATGCACCTGTACAGGGATCTGCTATTTGAAAATCTTTGCCTAGGGACTGACATTGGTGAAATTTGTTTCTGATATGATTTTAGTTGTATCTCTTGTTCTCTTTCTAGATTCTATGCTGACAGTTTCACTTTTCATTTGAGTATTGATACTGCACTTCAGCATGGTTTATTAGTATCTACCTTCTTTTGACTCTTATCTCTTTTTATTCTTTTACTTTATTTTATTTTAACAAGAGCTGCAGCAGATGCTGCAGTTGTCAAATCTATTTGAGATTTAAGCATCTCTGGAGAGACTTAAATCTTCTAACACTACTCAGTACAATTTGAGCCGCCAATAGATTTTCCTGGATGTCTTCCATCATGGATTTAACTTAAGCAAGGTTCCTAAGTATCCATCTAAGTTTCCAACCAAGTAATTGCTGCTAAGGATTGCTACTTCTTCTTGCAAAGAAAGCTACTCCATGTTTATTTCCATTAGAAATAAAGAAATAACTGGAAAGAATTGGAGACTAGAAGGGGAATGAGAAATAAATATCTACCTGCAGAATGAAACTGTTTTCCCCTAAATATCAGTTACCTGATAGCTAAAACTTCATAGAATCATAGAATATGCTGAGTTGGAAGGGACCCATCAGGATCATTGAGGCCAACTCCTGGCCCTGAGCAGGACACCCAAGAATCACATCAGGTGCTTGAGAGCATTGTCCAAATACTTCTTGAACTCTGCCAGATTTGGTGCCATGACCACTTCCCTGGGGAGCCTGTTCCAGTGCCCTGTTCACCCTCTGCATGAAAAACTTTTTCCTGATATTCAACCTGAACCTCCCTTGACTTAGCTTTGTGCTGTTTCCTCAAGTCCTGTCGCTGGGCACAAGAGTGAAGTATTGGTACTTGCCCCTCCGCTTCCCCTCCTGAGGATGTTGAAGACCATAATGAGGTCTCCCCTCAGTATTCTCCAGGCTGAACAAACCAAGTGACCTCAGCCAGTCCTCATGAAGCTTCCCCTCCAGACCCCTCACCATCCTTGTGGCCCTCCTTTCGACATTCTCTAATAGTTTATGTCTTTTTGATATTGTGGTGCCCAAAACTGCACACAATATTCAAAGTGGGGCCACCCCAGTGCAGAGCAGAGTGGGACAATCCCCTCCCTCGACTGGCTGGCAATGCTTTGCCTGATGCCCCCCAGGACACAGTTTGGCCCTCCTGGCTGCCAGGACACTGCTGACTCATTTTCAACTTGCCATCGACCAGAACCCTCAGGTCCCTCCTTATGGTGCTGCTCTCCAGCCTCTCGTTCCCCAGTCCATACACACATCAGGGTTGCCCTGTCCCAGGTGCAAAATCCGGCACTCACCCTTGTTAAACTTCATGTGGTAGGTGATTGCCCATCTCTCTAATTTGTCAAGGTCTCTCTGCAAGGCCTCTCTGCCCTTGAAGGATTCGACAGCTCCTCCCAATTTAGCATTATCAGCAAACTTCCTTAGTATTCCTTCGAGTCCTGTGTCCTGGTAGTTAGTGAAGATGTTGAAAAGAACTGAGCTGAGAATGAAGTCCTGCAGAATCCCACTAGTGACTGGATGCCATCCTGAAGTTACTCTATTCACTATAACTCTTTGTGCCTGACCTATGAGCCAGTTGCTCACCCATCACAGAACACGGTTATCCAGCTGTGTGCTGGACATTTTGTCTGGAAGAATTCTGTGAGAGACAGTATCAAAAGCTTTGCTGCAGTCCAAAATCTGGCTTCCCTTGATCAGCTAGGTGGGTTACTGTGTCATAGAAGGAAATCAGGTTCAAAAAGCAGGACTTCCCTGTCATGAAACTGTGTTGGCTGTGAACCAGTGACTGCATTGTCCTCCGGGTGTTTTTCAATACTTCCAGAATAGTCTTTTACATTATTTTAATAGGCACTGAAGTGAGACTGACAGACTGTAGTTTCCAGGGTCCTCCTTCTTGCCTTTCTTGAAAATCTTGGAAACTTCACTATTGCTGGATGCTTGGAGGGGCTTCCTGTGAGATTATGTTTTTCTGGAGGACACAATGTCCAAAGGTTCAGTAAGATATGGTTGAAATACACAGAACTCAATGCACACAATAGGAAAATACCTATAAGAATCCAATCTTCTCTTCCTGAAAAATCCAAACATTTACAATAACTTAAAAAAAAGACAAAGAAAACAGGCAGCAATCTACCAAAGGCCACTGAACTTCCAAAGGGCACTGCTTTCATCCCTCTCACATCCAGTAAGAGAAAATTACCAGCTACCAGCTTTCTGTCCCACTCTTTCTCTTCATTTCCATAGTGGTGATGCTGACCTCAGAAGAATAAACTCCAGAAAGACTGGAAAGCTAGTCTAAGGTTAGGAAGGGCTTTGCTGCAGAGATACAAAGAAGAAATAAAAACTAAATTGAAGATAGATTTATAGCCAAGGCAGTGCGTTGTGGTTGCCAGTGATACCAAGGAACTGGATTCTGTGCAAGGTGACCAAACCACAGAATTCACACTCATACCTAGAACTGACCTATTTTATCCTCTGAGGAAAGGGAAGGGGAAATGTCAAAGTTTCAGAAAACTTGCTTGTATCACAACAGTGAGTCTCCTGCAAAGTTCTGCTTGAGATTTAAACTGCTGCTAGCCATGAGAGGTATTCACCTCTGGAGTTACGCAGCAAGGTTTTAAATACACATACATTCATGTACTCCTTCTCCACAGCTTTCTTTGTCTCCTTCTTTCAGAGGATGCTGAAGGATAAAGTATTAAATGTTATATAGTAGCCCCAAGAGTTAGAAGTCCCACTCCAAGAAGGAGCACAGTAGCTTGTTACCAATGAATGATTTTGAATATGAGCTGAGAGTTGGAAGCAGAGAAGGGTCTCATATACCACTGAAACACTGGGGGACTTGAGTAAGTGGAAAGTAATGACATGAGTGGCTCTTGACCACAATTTTAATGTTGACACTACAAAAGTAGTTTAAGTTCTCTGATGACTACAAGCAGTGAGGTCTCAGTTTTGCATATTATCTAAAATACAGTGAGCACCTTCCTCAGAACAAGGCTTGTCCGTATAGAACTGGGATGCTCATTCATTCTGCCCTGGTGGTAGAGCCCAATCTATCAAATCACCTGTTCCATTTCCTAAGCTTGTTCTCTCGAGACTTTCCAGTCATATAGTAATTTGAATTAATTCTGCCTACTGAAAGACGGACTACTTAGAGACTGAATGTAAGGTCCCCTGGTTACAAAGGCAGTGTAGTTTGTTGCTGGTATCAAACGGTGTGTATGCAAAACATATTACAGTGATCAAAGAAAATGTTATTGACATATTTTGCAAACTTTAATGTGCACAAATGGAACAACTGCTATAGACTTTGGCACTCCTATGCTACATATATAAAATGTAAAAAGGTTAGCTTTTCTGACTGTACAATCTTGAGCATCTCTAATACATGAAAAAAAAGATAAAAAGCAGACAAAACAGTGAATGTACTCAAATTGTACAGAATAAAGGATTATTTCTATAAGTATATACAAACATAAGTTATATTTCTATAACTACATACAAACATATTAGCCAAACCTAGAGTCTGGAGTAGAAAATCCAACATAACACTTACAGATCCAGGAGAGCTTCCGGTTGTTTTACCTGTCTGCTTCTATTTCAACACACAATTTCTCTCTCTCTCTAATAAAGTAAAGATCTGGGATTGGCATTCTAAGTCAAAAAACCCAGTTAAGAGAAAAGTCTTAACTATGAAAAACACAAAAGGAGTTGTCATTTTATTTCATTTCTCAAGCTAAAGAATGACAAGAGAATGATCCAGCAATTTCAGGTTAGCATTACTAACTCTCCCTGTATCACAGCTGCTCTCTGTTATTTTCTGAATAGGGTACGACTGTGTGCCTATGACCTGTGCATTTCTTTATAAATCTGTTGATTTCGTGTAACACACTGGAAGAATAAGCAGACATATGATAGCAGCTGAAGACTGCAAATCTAAAAGACCACTGATAAAAAGGGTATTCTCTTGTGTGTTTTACCCTTAAGCCACTGCTGAACTCACTGGAATAGCTTTTCTTCTGAACACAGAAGAAAGAGATCAGCAAATTGATGAATGTAGCAAATTCCAAGGACATATGCTGTAAGCAGGTGAGAGACTGTTAACAGCAAGGCAGGCAGGCAGAGCCAGAGGAGGGGAGTGATTTGGAGCAGGGGAACAGCCCACAGTCTTTAGGGAATTGGTCTGCTTGAAATCATGATGGCAGGTGCGCCCATACATGATATAAAGCTCTGCTACTTAAAGTCCTTTTCTCTTAGGTGTTATCATGCTGCTATTGCCAATACAAAACCACACTTCAATTAAAGAAAGCTGCCTGCTCCCTCTGTTCCTCACACTTCCTGCCCAGCTGAAGGGAAGAAGAGGACTGAAACAAAGGCACTGCACTCTAAACCAAGAGTGAGAGAGGGGTAGAAATCCCTCCAACTGGAGGGTGCAGAATCCCCTCCCCAGTATATGGTCACCAGTGGTCTGGAGACAATTAGGAGGCTCTCCAGGCAGGGAAAGGCAGGCACAGAGTAGGGACTGCTTAAGCTTTAACCTGGTAGACTGAGTTCAACACTCTTGAACTCTGTAATCTTACAAAAACTTACCAAAGGATGGGTAATGAGACCAAGAAGACAATGGAGCTGCTTCTGAACATGTATAAACTGATTTCTCAAAAAAAAAATCTATGTGCTCTACCAAACTCATGCTGTCCCTAGCTCAGCTATCACTGACCTACTATCCATTGTAAAAGCTGATAAACTTATTCAATCTCTTCAATCTCTTTACTCTCATCTTCCCTGATGCAAGAGAATATGCAGCACTCAGCAGGATTTATATGTGTCTAGTTTTTAACTGGTCCAAATAGCAACAGCTGTCTCACAACTTACATGTGTGTTTTTGTCAGGAGTTTGATTCGAAGGATAAGAAAGCAAAAAAACCCAACCCAACCCAAACACCACCACCCAAACTAAACAAAAAAAAAAAATCAAACAACCACAACTACAAAACCACAAAACCAAACAAGCAAACAAACAAACAAAACCCCAAAGCCTTCTTTAGAGCAGGCACAGAGCAGGCATGTCCTAGAGATTGGAAGGAGTGTTCCTGGAGCCTGTGTTCTCAGAAGGATGGATAGTAAATCATTTAAGCCATCAAGGGAAGAGCTGAGCCAACTAAGTGAGTCTGGATGGCAATACTCATATTACCAAGCAGCCAAGAAACTATAGAAGAATGTGATTAAGCACTTGATGAGTAATTTTGCATCCTTCATTGTAAAAACAGACTTTTGAAATGGTGCTTTTCAAAACTTGTTTTTCTGTTAAATTATTTTTAGACTGCACCCTGTAAATTTTCATACATTTTCAGCTGTTCCTTCTCCATCAGTGGAGATACCTCATCAGCAGAACTCATATTCTCTTAGTTTTCAGAATTAGTGTCCAAAAGATTTAGATTGCCAGTATTAGCAGTTGATGTATTTTTTTCCTCTTACACATTTTCCAGTATGAGCAGTTAGCATTCTTCAACTCAGATCTATTTCTTCTGCTAGGAGGATAAGATTTAAGATTAAAGAGTTTAGTACATTTTTATTTTCTGCAAATCACTCCTTGAAAAAGACTTGACTCTGACACATGACTTTAAACTGCACGGAGACATTCAAGTAATTTGTAGGAATTGTAATCAGAAATACACATGAGCTCGGAGGAGAAAACGTGCATTATAAATATGCAGCCTTGGTTCAGTGGTGCTCTGAGCACCCAGAAATAGCAGAGAGAGCTTTGTACCCTGTGAGTTATGCAGACACCGCGTACCTGCTCTGACCTCAGACACAATATACAATACCCTATTTAAAAAGCGACTAATATTATTTAAAATAAAAATATGGCTTTTGAGCAGATTAAGAGCATTAATGCTATCATTTTTTAACTAAGTGGTTGCTTTGTTTGATTTTCCATTATTTTTACAGGCCTCCTGCCAATAAATCACTAGAAATAAAAAAGAGGCACACTAGAAACTGTACTACTACGCATCTATTTTGCCACTGTGTAGCAAATAGGTATAATCCATCATCTCCAATACCCCTTTCAATAGTATCCTTCATATTATAAATAATTTAATAGTTCAGTGACAGTCTAATTCGTTCCTTTGATAGCCAAGATGTTTTCAAAGGTAAGGTTTTTCCCCGAGTAGCACTTTCTGGATTCTCTACTAAAACAACCTTTAGATGCAAAATGCCTTCCCTTTTTTTTGGCCAACTTGAGGAATGTTGGAAAGATCTGGAAAAGACATTTTCATTTTTCAGGTCTGTCCCAAAAATCTTCACAATCTTCCTGTCATTTCCTTTTCCAATCCATCTGACACTGGATCCTCATCAAACGTCTGAAAATACTTAGGTAAAATATTTTGTCAATGGGAACCTCAAGACACAATATTGTGGGCTGAGTCTTCCCTTCCCTCCTGGCAGGTTCCATTAATGGAAAAAGAGTATTTTTACTAGCAATAGGCCATGTGGGGCTTATTTGACGTGGCTGGGTGCTATCATCCTTAGTGGGAAGAGCATGGAATAATCTCAATATATGACTGCATGTTTGAACAGTGTCAGTACTTCTGTATTGCAAAGTCCTCCCTGCTAGTTTGTACTAATCATGCAAACCCCACTGCTTAGTACTAGGATAAACAAAGAGGGAAGAGCAAAAATAATTTAACAACAGAGTAAAATTTAATCACTCTATAACATAGTTCATGTCACCACTTCAACTCTCTCATAGATTATGCCCGTAAATTGACTTGCTTGAAGCCATCTGAACAGGTCTGTGCCAAGAAGAAAAGCTGACCCTGAATCTGTTGTATTTAGCCTCTTTTCATAGTGTAGGATGGTTTAATCAAGTGTGTTTGTAATTGTGTCAACAGTACAATAGCTTTGAAATGTTCTGTGTGTCTAACACTCATGGTTCAACACTGATACCCAGGGGACGTATAATGCTAAATACTTGTGATTCTCTGAAGGAAAAGCAGACAAATTCAGTACAGTATGTGCTTCCCATCTGTGCCTTGGAGTGAAGCTGATTTTCTCTATCAGTCATCAGTTTTCCTATACCTGATAAACCAATACATTTTGCTGTTCTTCACTTAAGCATGGTGATGATTGCAGCGAACAAGAATTCAGTAAAAAAGGGAGAGATTCACATTTGCTGTCGTGGCACTTCATGTAGCTTGCCTTTATCTTCGTCGTGCTGCTGTCTAACGGGGATTTCATGTGGCAGGTCTTTCTAAATACTGTACTGGAAAAATCCTTTGTATCCTATCCAATGGTCAAGACCATTTTCTTTCTGCATCTGTATAGCATCGGTGATTCAGCTGCAGCAATTGATGTTGATAGGGCAGCACAATGTATAGTATTTATATAATATTCATTCAGTCCAAGAATCCAGATGCTTCTCACAAAGAGGCAACAAAAGGAAAGCACTGGGAATTGGTTTTGAAGTTACCTAAGTGGTCTGACAAAAACTTTACTGAATAAATAGTCCCTTTCAAGAAGAATGAGCTTGCAGTGTTTCTAGTATCAGAAAGCAAAGCATTCAAGAGGGCAAGAAGTTCAGCAGCAACCGCAAAAACATTTGAAAAGAAAAACAGGAATGGAAAATATTGCTGGTTGTCATGTAGAATAGTATTACTATGAAGACTGACACTTTTTCACCTCTCACTTGTAAGCTGGTAGCTTTAGATTTAATCTTAGATTTTCCATTTTGAATTCCATGCTTCCTATAAAGAAAAACAAAACAAACAAATAAACAAAAAAACCCCAAACAAACCAAACCCTTCCCTCAGAATAAAGCTTTATGCTAGGGGAACTCAGGGTCCTCATAATTCCTCCACAGCTATTATAGTATTCTTGCTTATATTGGTGTGCTATCATCCATTTACTCCTGTCATCACTAACCAGGATCTTAACCATTAAATTAGAGTACACTTTAAAAAATCACTATAAATATGTGTTTTACATTAACTAAGCACCTTACGCATTGCCTGAGCAAGAACTTCACAGTGGGATCTGCTCAAGGTTTTATACCACCCTTGGCAAGAAAAAAATTGCTGACCTTCTAACCAGCCATAGCAAGGTTCTCCAGAGCCCTATTGTTTCTCAAAAACCACCCTCAGTATCACAGGTGCCTGTGATACAGCCCTTGAAACAGTCTGTATCACAGCTTTTAGTGGTGCAGAATCATGGAATCATTCAGACTGGGAAAGATCATCAAGTCCAACGTAAACCTGACAGGTCCCCTGAGCGGCAGGAAAACGTGCTCACACCACCATCAGCACTGATTATTATCCTCAGCTTGGTGATGAACATCTTCCTGTGTGCTCGCCCTTCTGCCGCAGCACCTCTAGGCCGGCGCTGTTTCAGAGGGATCGGAGGTGGAAATTCCCAGGAACCGAACGCATCCCGCGCCTCGGCGGCGGGCGGGGTCCCCCTGCTGTTCACTGCCGGTACTGCAGCGCTCCCGGGGCCCGGGCGGGAGCGCGGGGATCGCCCTGGGCAGGCGCGCGCGGCTCCAAGGGATGTTATCGGAAAGAGCCTTCCTCCTTCGGAATAGACAAACTTCGCTGTTAAAGGACTCTAGATACAGGATAGTTATATACAACATTTTCATGTCCAGTAGAAGGGCGACGAAGCTGGTGAAGGGTCTAGAACACAAGTCTGGTGAGGAGCGGCCGAGGGAGTTGGGGTGTTTAGCCTGGAAAAAAGGAGGCTCAGCAGGGACCTTATCAGGCAAATGAGAATGGGAACTACAGCTTCCTCCTAAAAATCTCAGCCCGGGAAATGAAGCGAAACCTAGCTGGACAAATCCTTTTGCTTTCACATGTATTTCTTCATTCTTCTCTCCATCTCAGCTCTGTCTCTTGATTTTCAAAGATGTGATGGTGGCAAGGTTTGAGGTGCCACTATCACCAATCTGTGGGTGGCAATGGCACCTTTATCAAGTGAATTAGGAAGTCAGGGTGATGGAGATGTCTGAAGCAGAGGGAAGTTCCTATTTTCAGAATTTCAGACTTTTGGATGAGACTGATAATTCATTTTCAGCTGCCTGAAAATTGCAGTTTTATAATGAAAAAGCACCTTAGACTTTCTGGCTTGTAAATTTTGTGACTAGTATAATCCCAAGAGGTTACTATGCAATTTAGTTAACTGGAGAATGGTAGGGAAAGTTGAGAAAGAAAAAACCTTCTGTTTTGAGAGGACTCATGAATGATAAAGTGAGAGCCAAGACTTACGAGAAGAGGAGCTGAGGGAGATTGTCTACAGCAGAAAAAGGACATGAAGGTAATCTGAGGAGAAACTACCCTCTAATGTCATCTTCCACAAAAACATGTTTTAAAATGAAAATAAATACCTGACTTTCATCTAGAACTCCAACTAGGTGGTGCCAAACAACAGATAACCAGTTTCTTCTGTAAGAGGGACTGGAATAACTTTTCCTCAAACAGCTAAAAGGAAGCCCAGAAAAAATTGTCATTGATAATTTCTTAATGTTTAGTCACTTCAAGATAATCTGTAGTCATTATTTCATTTGGCCTCCTGTTAATTCCTCTTGGAACAGGGACAGTTTTGTTTGGTTTTGAGAGTCTTTCTTTACTATAACCACCGAGGTGACTTTTGCTTCAAGTCAGATAATTTGAGTTTAATTCAAAATTTAGCAAACAGCAAAGGAGGTAGAATGATACATGAAAAGAAATGGGAATGGACAGTTCTCTGCTTTGCTAAATTATAGAACATTTAAAAGATGGCACATGTTTTTCTGTAAGTATTATAACTGATTTTGAAGACATCAGCCAAAGAAACCTTCATATTAATCATGACAACAAATTATTTATATTTTCCTGGGGATTAAAGTGAAGGGCCCTCTTTCCATGTTACTATCTTCCCTGCTCCTTCATTGTATATTACTGCTAATTATTCTTATCAGTGCACAGGCTTGAGAGTGATTCACCCATCAGAGATGAATAGACAGCTTATTCCCTTGCTTCTTTTCTACCATCTACACCTGAAAATGGCTTGCATTTCCATGTGCATGCATAATGGCAATTTACAAGGGCTGAATTTGTAAGTACAAATCACATATCTATTCACATGGTGTTCCAGGAACGAACCTGGGAATATCTGCTAGTGTAAATGCCTATGTGAAGAGTATGTTGATTTTTAAATCTGGCCAGAGAAGCTGGCTCCTCAGGCTTCTCTCTCTTTCCTTTGGAGACCAGCAAAGAAAATCTGCTCTTAGTAGATTATTAAATATTAGTTGCTGCATTTTTCCAGAATTTTTTCTATCTTTAGACTAAGAGTTGGATTGTCTTTGTTTCTGTGTAGAAGAATGACCAGTCAATGGGCTGAGAAAAAAACAGCTCTCTGTGTACAGAAGTAGGTAGCAGAGAGAGAAGAATACCTTCCTTCATGTGTCCTTACAGGTACTTTGTAAACATCACCAATTTGACTTTTATAATTATTTTCTGGTGAACTATTATAGCAGGAAGCCAGGCATTGCCATGACTGCTGCCCTGATCCCAGGAAAAAACCCTGCAGATTTGGGCCAAGTTCTGTGGTGGGATTTGTGCTTGAAGTTAAACAAGCCATTTTCTATTTTAATCACAAGCCATGGCGAGCTGTTTATGGATTCTGTTGTCCAACTGTGCTGCTGCCTTGAAGTGCTTCGTTGTGATTGCTGACAAGAAATATATTGAAAAATCCTCAGATTATCAGTTCACAGGAGCATTTCCTCATCATACACACTGGTACTGAATTGACTACATCTGGTCTAATTTACACTTCCAGCAATTCTGGTACAAAGCTACGTGAGGGCAAAATTAAGAGGCTTGACTTAATTTAAGGAGATTTATTTTTTTAAGTAACTTTAATTAATTCAAGATAGGAAATTCTTACTCATAAGTGAATGTTCGCACATAAACTTACACTGAAGTATGTGCAGCTGTGAAGCAAAACAGATCCAGTTACTCTTGGAAAATAGCTAAAGACAGCGTCAGAAGCCCACTTCTTGCTTCTTTGCTAACAATCCCCATGCACCTTCCTTTCCTACTAGGGGAGCACACTGTGGGGACTTCAGGCCCCATGGCATGGACTGGGAGGGGACATTTGAAGACAGTGAAGCTGAGCTGTTTCTCCAGCTGCTGGTCTCAGCATCCCCTAGACCCAGCTGAACCTGTGTGTTGACCCTGGGGCTGCCATAGGCACCAGCTCTGTGGGGCCATCAAATCATGGTGTGGCTCCAATGGTGCCAGTTTGCACTGTCTCAGCTGCCGCCTGGAGCTGATGGAAGTTCCTGCACCAAATCAGCTGGAATGCCTTTGGGAAACATTTCTTGAGAGACACTGTCCTGCCAGTAGGCTGGATTATCTGAGAAATATCTCCTTAGTTGGCAGGAAAGTGCATATATTTCATCAGCTTAGTGCAATCAGAATCTGTCAGCTTTGAGAGATCTGCTCTGTAAACAAATAACTTAGGCACCAGGAATTAAGCAGAGAAAGCCAGAAGTCATTGTCCCAAAGCATTCATTCTTCTCACTGTAAATCTCACAAAGAATTAAGTGTTCCTGTATGGGAGAGATGGATATGTGTGTGTATTTCTAACGTTGCTCTTGCTGCTTGACTTTGCATGCAAAGTAACTCAACAGGATGCTAAAAGATGGATCAACTGAAAGTTTTGCAAGGATGTATCTCCTTGTCTCTTGCCCTTTGGCATGTAGAAGCACAGACAGACACTAAGTGAGGCTGAATGAAGCAAGGCATAAGTGCTTTTGCCAATACAAATGTACATCTCTAAGTCAGTTCTGGCTTAGGGCCCCAAGTCACTTTGGCATGACTGAAAACATTACTCAAAGATTTACCACTGTGTTTGGAAAGCTGAGCGTTGTAGCTTTTGAGCGGTATTGGCACAGTGCTTAATAACAGCAGAGCCCTTAGCCATGACATGGACCCTTAACAATATGGTAGGATTAGGACTGACAATAACAAGAAGCAGAAAGAATACTCAGCCCAGAGGCTTATGTGCTGAAAATTTTAAGTAGCAATTGGTTACAAGTGTTGCTTACAAAGTCATTGCAAAGCCTGGAGGACAGGGAAAATATGGATATTTCCTCCTTGTGTTGGACCCAGCAGCCTCTAGCAGACAGTGGCATGTTCATTCTTGAATGACCTGATGTGGAAAGTCCTCTGATTTCAGTTTAAGTCGGTGGTGATTTAGGTCCTTTCCTTTAAAGCAGAAGCATCAAAGCCACTTATTGCACGTTTAAGGTCATGATTCACTCTTCTTTCTATCTGAAACTACACTTCCATCCTCACCATAGCAATTTCCAGGTATTTCCATATCCATCAGAAAGTAGGATATTTAGAAGTTTTCCATGTATGTCTTCTGTTTTGCTTTTGTGAGCCAACTGCAGGGAAAAGAATCAGCATTCTCTCTTTTTCTCATGTAATGCCAAAGAAAGTGTTTTGCTCTGCTTTTTAGAAAAAGAAGAAATTTTTAAAATTTCACCTTGTCATTGGGGAAAGAAGACATGTCATCTCCCACTTTATCCTTTTTTTTTTTCAGTACAGTGAAAAAATAATTATTTCAGTTGCTTTTGCTCATTGTGCAATAAGTACATTTGCTACTTCTTTGATACATCGGGATGAACATCTGGTTTTGGTGCTCATCAGTCAGCCAAGTCATGAAGCTTTGAATATTTTGCCAAACCATTTACCCAGCCCTGAATTTATAACTAATATCAGGAAAATCACTAGGGGAAAATGTAAGCATGTGCAGACTGTGAAACAGCCAAGGTCAATTCTTAAATTATACTTTTTACTGTATTAATTTTATCAATGTGGTTCACAGACAGCTGCCTCCAGTTCATAGCAGAATATTCATATCAATGAGCAGCTTTAAAAATATGCAACCCAAATAGTTTCATAATGAATGTATATTAGTGAAATAATCTTGGGAAATTGAATGGATTTTGGAACTGAGTCATCAGCAAGTGATAAATATGAAACAAACCAAGTTGCCTCAGAGTTTTAAGAAACCAAACATAGAGCTTCAAAGCTTGAGAAGAGCCACATAAAGAAAGAACCAAAGTATTCCATGAAAACAAACAGAATTACAGCAAAGAGGGAAGTATCAAGAAGCAGTGCAACGCATCAGGAAAAGCTTTCTTTACACTAAGTGTAACAAAGTGCTGAAGGGTGCTGTGGAATTGTCATTGCTGGAATCTTTCAAGGATCAGGCTAAACAAGTGTTTGCCAAGAATGGTTTCAGGAAAATACATCCTGCTTTGGACTATCACTTAGCATCTTTTCTTTGATTTTGTTCAATATAGTGAACAGAAATAAAAATCCTTGAAAAAATCTCTCCTATCTTCCTACACACTGTCCAGCTTTCACTTAGAGGTTTCATAGTTGTAAGCCTCTGTCAGGCTCCAATTTTGTTTTTGCTTCCCTGGTTTTGACATTTCCGACCCCAGCCAGCATTTCACTATTTACTTTTCATCTGGCTTGTGCGCTCATGACTGTTAGTGCAAACTTGAGCCATCAGATAAAGCACTGCCAAGGCTTCAGCAGCAAATAAACATGGGAATTAAAAACAGAAAATGAGCCTTATGGAAAGAAAAGGAAAAAAGGAAACTGAGCAGGCTGCTGACAACTGAAATGTTTTCAGGAACTGTGTTTCCCGGAGCCAGCACTCCATCATCCTCCCACCCACCTGACGGGCTCCCAGACTGGTGCCAGTGCAAGGAAGAAGTGCAGAACCATTGGATTGCAGCAGGAGCCAAGTGGGAAACACAGCAACAATGGTTC
>NW_020884896.1:12247815-12276692 GCF_003945725.1 Corapipo altera | reverse complement strand
TATACTAAAGTTTTACAACTTACTCATATATGCAAGACATTTAAACTGTTTTGTAATTAACCCATCAATGTTATAATTGATCCATGCTATGCTACTTTCACATCTCAAAGTCTCCTTCCTTCGACATTTCACTGACCCTCATGTACCTAGTAAAATACACACCACATGATTCCTTGTTAATCACACAAAATCCAACTCTGACATAAGACACATCCATTCACACACATTCCAAACAGAATAATACAACAACACACGCTAGAATAAGGCAAAAGATACTACCAAATACTCATTTGTTTTGCAATTTCAAAAACTCCAAAACCCATAAACACAAACAATGATCCTGTATCTTATTGAACAAAAGCTAAAACACATCTCACAAACCAGAAGGTAATCAGAAGATATTCCATTGCACAGACATGCTGCTCTCACCCACAGAACAACTGTAAAAAGAGCACACTGCACACTGAAAGAAATGCTTCAAAGGCAAAAAAGAGGGGAGTTGGTATATGGCCCCCAGGAACACTTATGGAAAGCATCAGATGTTCTAAATTTCTTAAACTGTGATGATTCAAACCATAGCAGGTATGAATACCAACGTAAAACTCAAATACTTGCATCTTCCAAAGCACCAGTTATGATTAAAAATCTACTATCTAGGCAATGGTCAGGACCAGTGGATCTCAGAACCTGAGGGAGGATGTTTGCCTGTGTATCCCAGGGTACCAGATTACAAAGGATCCCTTCTAAATGTGTCAGGCCTTATATCAGCCCTCCCCCACAACAGAAACAATCACCAGAAAAAATGAGGGAAGAAATTGGATTTGAAGAAACATAACCAACAATAGTAAAAGGAACACACCACACATTGAGAAACATGCTATAAAAAAGACAAAAAAGGGGGGGAAAGAGGTATGGGTCTGGTCCCTATATGTGTAAATGTGCATTAACACTCCTTCAAAACAGGAACAATCACAAAGAAGCAATAAATAAACAGAACCAAAAGAAACACACAAACAGTAACCAAGACAAAACCAAAACTCCATGATTCAGACATAACAAAGGGCTCAAGAATGCATGTGTGAGGAGGGAATGAAACGGTGGCCATCAGAATGTGAATGAGAAAGCTGAGTGGACACATGTATGTGTGTGTGAATGCAAACACACTTTATAGCAAGACATCTTTAACACTCAGTTCAACAGCACTACCTCAAACACAACATCTACAACCCAGCACATTTCCCTTTCAAATAAAGGTGATGCTTTTACCCAATTACACAAAATTACCGTCAGATAAAAGGTTCTACACATCTGGAAACCCCGGGTAATTCAAGGTTGCTTGAATATTGCATGAACCAATAAAGTTGCAAACAGCTCAATAAAGGCCTTGTGATGATGGGTCCTGGTTTTTATAAACAGTTATGATAAGATTGGTTACATTAAGGATGTTTAAAAAATGTATTGTTTTACAACTTCTTAATTATTTAGAGGAGATGTGGCAAGGAATTGTGGGAGTTGTAGTTTCCCAGGTTCTCACGCATGCTCAATCAATACTTGATTGTCATTGTTTGGAAGATCATGTGACATGTTTAAGCGCGGTATTTAAACCAAACTGTTTTGTAACAAACCTTAATTCTGCCCTGGCACTTGATTGTGTCACTGGCAGGATTTGTGCCTTATGCACCTTACTCACACTTCATCTCACACTTTACCTGAGATCTTCCCTCAAGACATCCCCTGGATGTGCTTTCCAAGTTCCCTCAGCTTTACCGCTGTGAAACTCTCAGTCCCCTCTGTGTCACCTCACAAAGGGTGACAGAGTTCAAGAAGCTTTTCGCTCAGTAACTCCACTGAAACACCCTGCTGCCCCTCTGACACCGTTGCTCAACACTCTGTATTACCTCTGTAATAGCCCAAAATCTGCTCTAGGGCGACTCCACAACCTTTTATTGAGCTTCTTTAAAGCGCCTTTCCCTTGCGCCCGTCCCACGGACCGGGGGACGAGCGGGACACTGAGGCTGAGGGGAGGCGGGAAAAGCAGCGCAGCAGCAGCGACCAACCCGCCCTGCTCTGCCCCACCCCGTCTCGTCTCCCTCAGGGCACCCTCAGGGATCCTTCAGAGCACCCTTTTCGCCCTGTGTCCCTCACAGCCCCTAAAGGGACACAGGAGACACTCACTCACCCCTCGGGGCACCCTCTTCTCCCTCAGAGATCCTCAGGGACGCACCGGGCACCTGCCTCCCCCCCTCAGAAAAAGGCGGGAAACCTGCCTTCCCCTCAGGGACACAGAGAACACACACCTCTCCCTCAGTGACTCTCAAAGTTCCTCGCCGATACTCAGGGCACCCAATTGCCTCTGAGTGATCCTCAACAACAAACAAGGCAGCTGCTTTCCCCTCAGCAACCCTCACAGCCCCTCAGGGAACCCTCTTCACCCACAGTGACCCTCCCAGAACCCTCAGCAACACACGAGGCACCCACTTTCCCCTCAGTGATGTACCGGACACTCACCTCTTCCTCACTGACCCTCAAAGCCCCTCAGTGACACTTGGGGCACCCAATTCCTCCCCCGGGACCCTCATGGACCCTCAGCAACACACAGGGCACCTTCTTCCCCCTCAGTGACACACAGGACCTTCTCCTTTCCCTCAGTGATACCGGGGGCACCAGCCTCCTCCTCTTGTGACCCTCAAAACCCCTCAGGTGACACTCAGGACATCACGTATTTCACCCCCAAAATGTCCCCTACTCATCTTTTCCCTCCAAGAGTTTCAGTCTGTCCCTCACAATTTACCTGAGATCTTCCCTCAAGACATCCCCTGGATGTGCTTTCCAAGTTCCCTCAGCTTTACCGCTGTGAAACTCTCAGTCCCCTCTGTGTCACCTCACAAAGGATGACTGAGTTCAAGAAGCTTTTTCCTCAGTAACTCCACTGAAACACCCTGCTGCCCCTCTGACACCGTTGCTCAACACTCTGTATTACCTCTGTAATAGCCCAAAATCTGCTCTAGGGCGACTCCACAATCTTTTACCGAGCTTCTTTAAAGCGCCTTTCGCTTGCGCCCGCCTCACGGACCGGGGGACGAGCGGGACACTGAGGCTGAGGGGAGGCGGGAAAAGCAGCACAGCAGCAGCGACCAACCCGCCCTGCTCTGCCCCACCCCGTCTCGTCTCCCTCAGGGCACCCTCAGGGATCCTCGGTGACCCTTCAGAGCACCCTTTTCGCCCTGTGTCCCTCACAGCCCCTAAAGGGACACAGGAGACACTCACTCACCCCTCGGGGCATCCTCTTCTCCCTCAGAGATCCTCAGGGACGCACCGGGCACCTGCCTCCCCCCCTCAGAAAAAGGCGGGAAACCTGCCTTCCCCTCAGGGACACAGAGAACACACACCTCTCCCTCAGTGATACACAAGACACCCAATTCCCTCTCAGTGACTCTCACAGCCTCTCAGGGACACATAAAGTACCCACCACCCCCTCAGTGATACTGATGGGACCCACCTGCCTGGGATAATTTTTTTTCAAATGACCCAGTTGGGATCATTCACACCTGAAAGTCCTTAAGGAAAATACGTTTAGCTGAGGCACTTCACATACACTAACCACCTTTTGAAATGAATTTTGTAATGCTGAGGAAATTACAGAAGCATGAAACCTGTGAATAACTTAGGAGTATTTTAAAAGGACTTGTAGTTAATGAGCCTGTTAACCTGATATGATCCAGGTGAAATAGCAGAAACAGGCAAAGGATTTCAGTGATAAAGAATTAAATTATAGCAATACAATTAATTTGTAGAAAATAGGCCTGATTTAACTCTTTGAGAGATTACAGATGTAATCCTACTGTGGAGATGTCGTGTGCTTTAACTGTTAGAAGGCATCCAGCAAGCTCAATATACTACTGCTCGTTTAAAATAGCTGGCACTGTAGAACAGACAGTCTGGAACTGATGGGTTAGAAAAATAATGCCAGTGAGAAATAATCATCCAGTGAGGCTGTTTAAAATTGTGTCTTGCAAAGGAAAGCAGCCGTCAAAGGAAAGTGATGCCAGTTTTATGCATCACTTGGATTTAAATATAAAATCACGATGGATAAAATATGCAGATGACACAGAGATTTGACAGCATGACAGATAATGATGCTGAAGTCAGAGTAGTTTGGTAAACAGAACAAACCCATGCAGTTAGCTACTGTTTTAATATATTCACATGCAGAGCTGTATGTCTGAAAAAAAAATAAAATTTGTAAGTAAGGAGGGGAGGACAGTATCCTTGAAAACAGCAACTTTGAAAAGTGCTTATAAATCATCTTGAACAACTGAGTCAACACACACTTCTAATGTGATGTGTGAGGTAAACAGGATTAACAAGAATTTTTAAATCTATTCAGAAAGGCAGTGTGTAGGAGTAGGAAGGCAATTTTTTGTTTATATAAGCACTGATGAAGCCAGTAGTAGAATACTGCTTACAAGTCAGGTGTTAAGTGTTTCTAACAGTGGAAGAAATTAAGAAGGTGTAAAAAGAAAGCCATAAAGATTATCTGAATGCTGGAAAAAAAGCCTTACTGTGAAAGACAGAATGAAGGCAATTTGCTAAGCTTATCAAAAAGAGTTTGAAAAGTAACTTGATTGTAGCAGAGAAGTACTAACACACAGAGAACATACTATGTATTGAAAGGCTTTTTAACCTCAGGGAAGAGAATATAAGGAAAAACAAGGACTAAGAGCCACAGCCAACACATTCAAACTATCAGTTAGACAAAGATCAGCACGTCAATTAATGAGCAGAACAGGTCTGATGCATCTCCACACTTGGAATCTTCAAAGTGAAGCTGTGGTTTTTTCCATCACATGGGGAGTTGCCTGGCTAAATCATTGGTCTCAGACTCAGAAAATAGTGCTTCCTCCTTGTATGCAATGTAGTTTAGTATATTCCCACACTGTGTGATATTTAGTCTATTTTTACACAGAAAATTTATTTAGTCTATTTTACACAGTATGGTCTGAGAGAAAAAATCAACACTAGTACTTTAATGGTAATATATCCAACATAATTATGTATAAAAGTGAAGAAAAATGAACCATGTAGCAGTAGCAAAAAGTGTTTTCTGATTATAAAGTAAAAATTGTCATACGAGAGGGAAGATTTTTTTCTTAACGTGAAAACCCCACTAGATGGCACTGTAACATCCCCTTAGAAATGTTCTCACTTGGACCGACAGCCTGATTATCCATTTTTAATCAAGACTAAAAGAATTCATGAACCAGAGTATGAAGAATCCAAGGGACATAAAATTCTGATATTATACAGGGTGGGTTTTCTTTCTTTCTGTTTACTGTTTACGATCTACTCTTCACTGTCTAGTTTATGATTATCTACATTACTTTTATGCACTTAAATATTTGGAGACTTTAAGGGAACTTAATCAGTACCAAATTATATCAAATGCTCCTTAGAATATGGAACTGAACACCATTTAAATCCATAGTTTGATGCTGGCTAGGCTTTGTTATCTTCCTGCTAGACTAAATTTAGTTGAATAAATTACAGCAACCCTTTCTTTTAAAGTGAAATGGAGGCTATGAACTCCTCTCTCAGTAGGACATGGCATCAAAAGTGCTTGGAAGTAGCAGGAATTATTGTTTCAGTAAAACCCAAGAAATACACTGTGTATTTATAAAGACTCTTTTCTAGGATTTCATCTGTATAATAAATTATTTACAGGTAAAATTGATAACTTTAAAGCTAATTCTTCCAGACAAGATGCTGCCTTTAAATACTCAAGGCATTAAGTGGGAAGAAAGGAATCAGCTCCCACTTCACATTTCCCTCGAAACTTTTAAGATCCTCAGCTATTCAGGCTGCCCTATTTGTGGGAGTTACCATATGAATGGAGAAACTGATAAAATCAGGGAATTACTGTATAGGTCTGGTTGAAGAAACACAGAGGGTCTATACTGTAGTGTTACACACCCAGTGTCTCAAAATTGAAAGTATTAGGCTTTCTGATATAATTTTAGTAAAAAAAGAAAAGGAAATACAAACCTCCTGCAGATGACAATCTCATGTTGAAAATGCATTCAGACCCTACAGATAGCAAGGTGACTGTAAGTGTCTGGATGTGCTTTGAGTTTGGCCCTTCAGAGAATCATGTCCCCTTCCTGGAACTCAGAGTCTCTAAGTGTCTTTGACAGTTTAGGCTTTCAGAGGTTTATTAGTGAGCCAGGTGAAAACTGTGCTGCAGAAGAAGGTACTGCTAAATATAATTGGTTTTTAGCCCAGAATATAGATGCTTTGCTACACAAAGGGCTACTAACAGCAGCCTGGTGTAGAATATAAAAAGTGCATCTAAAAACTTTATAAAATCAGCCACAAAAATTCACCAACTAAACAACGAAATCATTACAAAAGTCAGTTGAATAAGGGGCTGAAAAATCCTAAGCAGAAAAATAGAAATGATGGGATTTGGAAGGTTGGGCTATCACTACAATGTGAGCATACACATCAGCTGCAATCAATAAAGGAAGCAGAGCTACTACTTGCTCAAGTACTCTATTGACAAGCAAGACATAGGTCATTAGACATGGAACGTGATCCTTTACCCAGCTGCCATATTGTAGTACCACATTTCATTTCAGAGCAGAGAACTGGAACTATTTTCCTACTCCTCTTTACCCAGTATCAGCTAATTGCACTGTTATCCTTGGCTGCTAAACCTGCTGTCTTTCTCATGGAGATCACCTGGAGGTTTTTTCACTTACCATAAACTTCAGGACAGGCCCCTCTCTCTTACTTCAGCTCAGTCAGTGGGAAAATCCTTTCTTGTGTCAAAAACCACTATCAAAGTGAAGATGACTGTCTTAAGGCAGTTGGTTCATTCTCCACCTGAGCGAGAGTACTGAGTTAGGATGAGTTTAAACCTGCAGCAGCATGACAATATAGAGATACCCATTGTTTCATCCAAATTCATTTAGGTTGGCTGGTATGGTATCACAGCAGAGAGCAGCCAAAGAGGTACACACAGATGCACACATAGAGCTCCTCAAAATTCTAATGTATTTAACTGCTGTGATATAATAAGACATTACACTCCACATTCGATTGAATCTGCAGCAGAAATGTAGTGAATGGCAAATCCAAAAGCAGTGCTCTTTTCTCTGTCAAAGGACAAGGGGGATCTGCTACCAATAAGCAGTGGTGCTGGTCAGGCATCTTTACCCAGGGAGACAGTGCTGAAACATGCCTTCTCTTTCTGGCCTTCCCTTGCCATCCCTTCTTTTAGGATCTGTGCTCTCAGGTTCCCCACTGCACCTTTGTGGCAGGCATTGGCCTTGCAGGTACTTTTCTCATCCATTTTGACCTATGCACGTAATTTAGTTACAGGTTTTAAAAAGAAATATCCCTTTCCCTTGGTGTCTAATTTTTTTAGATTAGTCGACTGCCAAACTGCCAAGCTCTACACAGGCAACCAGCTCTGTAGCTGAAGACAGTCAGTCCCCTCTGTGACTGAGGACCCCATAAGCCAGGTCAGCTGAACAAGGATATGTGACCTCAACTGATATATTTGCCCCATGTCACACATATGAGATTTTTCTCACTGACTCTGTCATTCAGTTACAGATACTTTTTTTTTTTTAATGACTTATTCTTCTTTTTTTCTTGCTGTTTTTCATTTTATGGCACTAATTTGTCACTATCAGCAACTCAGTCATATCTATGTCAACCAATTAGAGATAATTCATGTGGGTACTGTTGCATTAGCTAATGTAATTTCATTCTGTGGTCAGGTATTGTAGTGGTTTTCTTATTAGTCTTTGAAACAGCTGTTAATACTAATGAATAAAATAATATGAAAATGTGGTAGCTGTGGTAATACTAATGAATAAAATAATATGAAAATGTGGTAGCTGTAGAGTCATATGTAAGCCTGAGGTAAAACTGCACTTCAACAAGTTCTTTTGTGAAGGAGACAGGACTTGATGCTTACCAGATCTCTTAATAGGCAAATTTAGTAATCTAAAGTATTTTTCTATCTCTCTTCACACACAAGGGAGTTTTATCTGTTGCTCCTAAGAAGAAACTGTTCCCAGGTCCGATACAGAAGCATTGCTAGTTTTCCTGATGCCTTTTTTTCCCCCCTCTAGAATAATAATGTTTTGCTTGGACCATCTTCTTCTTTCTCACTAGCTGTTTCAAGTATTTCTATGGCTCTAATTCATCTTTTTTTTTTTTCTCATAAGACAGTACAAATACATCCTCTGAGGTTCTGTTAGACCCTCATATGCAAGGTATATAATATAAAACCTTAAAAATATATTCTTATTATGTCATCTATGAAACAATTCATTTATTCATAATAACTCTGTGTGTGTTTGCTTGGTAATCTGGCAACGATTTTAACATATTTATCAAACATCACCGAGGATTTGGTTCTTTTGCAATCATTATTTAAAAGATTACTCATCCCCAGCTTGAGAATTTTAAAGAAAACCTACAAAACACAAATTTTTGCTTAATTTTTAGTTTGGTCTTCCAAAATAGAAGTACTATATTCGTCCAGAATTAGATTATTTTTAAGATGGTGGCAACAAATGTATTTTTATACTTGGAGAAATTAGTATGTTTTACATTCACCCTGCAACAGCTGGTTTAGTCTGGCATTATACTTTTTTTCCAGAGCTGTTGAGGGATTTCTTTAGCTCAATAGGATTTGTATTGATTTCTGTTGCACTTTTTTTAGTGGTCCTTATTCTTGGAGTTTTTTCTCTTATATTGATTCTGAAAGCTCCAGCCATTTGGGTTATTACAAATTTTGCTATATTTATGCTGTAGTTCTACTACAATAATCAAGAAGTCAGACCTTCACAGACTTTCATGCACACGCACACAACATAAAAAACCCACACACATACACAACTGAACTTGCAACTGGAACTCTGAATAAACATGAATATTTAAATTGTTAATAAAACATCTTTTGCAGTTTTATGTGTGACAGACACCCTCTGTAGCTTGAAGAGCTCTGGGTGTAGAAAAACTAGTGAAGAGCAACTACCTTTCCCACCCTCAGGTGGGAAGCACATTGAAAAATATCTGCACGCAGAAGAGATGTGAGGAGATGATGCCCACAGAGTGGACTGAGCGGAGTGAATGTTTTTACATGGTCTGATTCCAAGCATCTGAATGATAAAGTCAGTTCCTACTGTGGGTTGGGAACTGCTGTAGCAGTTATACATCCTACATGCTTGAAAGAATAGGGATCCTGATTCAATTAAAATTCTTCACCATTCTCTAGAAATGTGGACTTTTCATTTAGCACAAGGTTTTACCTTTGCTCTCAAGTGCTGAATTTAGCGCTCAGTATTTTGTGGGTTGTGGGAGAGAAAGAAAAGAAGATTTTCTCATGCAATCAGAAAGCAAGCACTAAGAAATGGACTGGCTTAACACCAGTGCAGGCATCCACAGCTCAGTAGTTTGGAAACTATTCTGGACTGTCAAGCAGCATTGCTGGAGCTGAGCTGTTTCAGAGAGCTCGTTACGGAATTGCATTGTTGAGTCATAAACTCAACAGTTGTAGCTCCTGTTAAGATTTCCTGATTGTAATACCATTCCCTTTAGAAATGGGAGACCATTCATTTGAGAAAATAATACATAAAGAATAGAGCCAGTAATACAGGAACTGAGCTTTATGTGTAGTGGACCATGCACTGTGTTCCATGGGCCACAAACAAGAAGATAAAGACGGATGGCTGTTGAACTTGAGGATAAAACACAATCCCCCCCATCACTTTTAAATTAATAAAACTTGATTTTAATGAAAAGTAAAAGCAGATACAAACTGTGAATCAAACAAACAAAAAATAGATGCAAATCTGATAGACCCTGAATAAAATAGTTTCCAAATACTCAGACTTGCTTCTGTGACACTCCATATCACGTCACATGTTATTTACTTGCCTGAAGACTTCTTTTGTGACAAATTCTGGAAAAGAGAAAGAACTGAATGATAGGTAATAAAATCTTATGACTTCTGTATTTTTAAACATTGAGATTTTTTCTTTCTTTCCGAAGAAATTAATTATAAAATTAACAGATAAAGTACAAAAAAGTTATATTACTTCAACAGAAACTTGAAACTGATTATAAAAGTGAGAATTACAAATTTCTCATGACTGTCATTCTGCTATTGATGGTAGTGGCAGCTGCATCTTCACACAGCTCAATCAGGGGCTCTGAAATGAACCTCTAAACCCCTTTTTGTTTCCCAAATGGGACTTCAAAATATTTTTTCTCTTTGTATTATTACACAGACTGATAATCAAGAAATCTGAAGTTAGGATTGACATTTAGAGAAAAACACATTTTAGTAAGTTTTTGTAGGGAATTTGAGAGTGAACAAAACAAAGTACTATATAAAAGGATCCTATTTCTCTATATTCCCATCTTCCATTTAACTGGCAGCTGGAAGTAAAGATTAGTTTAGCTCCAAAATGCATATGCAGCTTTCAATAAACTAATGATTTGTATTAGTCCCTCAAATACATCTTTTTTTGGGCTAACACTGAATCTTTGTATCTTTTTATCTTTGTCTCTTCTCTGTAAATATCTTTTTCTGTAAGAAATTATATTACTGAACATTTGAAAATAAGCCAAAAGAAATGAGTATTGGAGTGGGCCTATAATGTGATAGTGTTTAGATGTGTACATAGCATAAAAAAATGCTTATCTAAAGCCACTGCTAATCATCCTAAATTGCACCTTTAAAACTAAAATTATCAAATGCTTAAAATACATAATGAGAATGGCATACCATTTGCAGAATTTCAATTTCTGTTTGAAGAGTCTCACAGACATTTTCCCAACTATCGTCTTTGCATTTTTCCAATTCTTTCTTAAGTCTGGGTCCAAAAACAAAAAGAAATTTCAGGTCAGAGAACTGTTGCTGGGCAGCTCTTTTTCCAGCTTTGGTCCCAGTTGTCCATTTGACTTGTGTGAGAAAAGCCTCATTGATCTATTTTGATGATCAGGATTTACATTTGCTAGTTTTGTAATTGGCCCTCTCTCACAATACTCCTGGATTTTATTCAGCACTGCTAGTTGTGATGGCAATGTAAGGAAATTCAGAAAGCAACACTTTGGGTTTTTTCAAAGTATGTCTTGACAAAGTAATTTTTTAGAAAAATTTCTGGACTGTGTTGTTTTTATAAACCATGAAAGATTTAGGGCCTCATTAGTCATCATTTTCCTTATTTAAACATGTGAATTTGAGTGTTGATACTTAGGAAGTGCCATATGTTACTGTTCTTATTTTTCCTGAGTATCTATTTGTAGCTGGTGATGGAGACAGAATGTTGGATTAGATGAGTCCTCTGCCTGACCCTGTGCTATCACCAATCCACACCCTTCCACAGACTCCTCTGCTGCTGCTGCTCTTCTCCCCCCACTGCTCCCATTATTCTTCATCACTCTTACTGACTGTTTCCCAATAGTCTCAGCCAGGAGGTCTCCAACTTTTCTGCAGTAAGAATTACTTTTAATATAGCTATTTCTCCGTTCAAAAGATCATTTAGTCCTGCTAAAAGGAGACACCTAAACTTTGCACATCAGTGACTGTAGTGGTTTAAATTAATACTTGGTTGGCCAAGAGAAATCTGTGCCAGAGCTTTCAGTAGTCTGACAAATACAAGGGGATGAGATTAGACTGAGTCCTTTCATGGCTGTCATAAGAAAAGCATAATGACAAAGCTAAAGTTGTTTACCCTTAATACAGTTTCAGGAAACAATGTGAATATTCTGGGACATAGAAACAGACTGAGAAAAGGAGGAAAAGTATATATTCTGCTTGTCATTAAATAGCTAAACTGATGCATCAAAGCTGGATGTTGTTTCTTCTGAAGTTGAAAGAGAAGGTAGCAACCATTTTTTTCTTTTATACACTATAATAGACAAGAAATTATTTAACCCTATTATACAGATGATGCACCTCTTTGGCTGCAATAGAGTTGGTTTTCTACACAAGACAATGGGTTTATTAAAAGTAAAAGATACATTTTCATACGAGAGGGATAACTTAGTCACTGTGCAACACTGTAAGTCCATTTTGCTGTTCCTGTGGAAGATGAAAACATCTCACCCTCAATATGAAAAAACTATGAGCTGCATGTGCTTGTATTATAAGGGAGTAAATGCCTCTGTTTTCAGAAATATTTCTCATAACACATACAAACATCAAAAAAAAAAGGAAATTTTGAACTAGACTTTAAATAATGAAATATTCACTGCGTATATTGTTGGTTTACAGACCATTTCATTGAGAGAAGTTCATTTCAAGGTCTAAGATCAGCTTGTGATCTTGATTAAATCAGCCTAACTTCACTGCCTTGTCTACTCATTTTTTCCTCAGTGTTCTCTGAGGAACAGAGAACTTAGAAACCTAAGACAAACAAAAGCCCTACTTTGCCTAATTTGCCTTAGAAAAAGACACAGTTTGTTGATCTCAGAGAAAATGCTCTCTCACTGTCTTCCACATTATAAAACTGATGCATAGTCTGTTTGCTAGTTGTCAGCTAAGAATTATACCAGTCCATGGTAGCTGTACATTAAGGATAGAACAACCAGAAGATAAGCAGTAGGAGTTGCTTATCTGTGTCCTGGGATTGTGAATTAATTACTATTGACGATGTGCTTTGAAACTCATATTTTGCATATGGATTTTAAAAATTTTATTTCAAATATTTTATAGAACCTTTAAATGTAGTGACAGCACAATTCCTTCTATAGCATCAGGTTGTGGCGATAAAAGACACATTCATTCAAATGTGGTGTTTAATTCTTACATTAATCAATTGATTCTGCTTTCAAGTCTTACTTCTTTCTTATTTAGAAGCTAGATAATTACAGTATGTGCCAGGAATATTATGCTCACAAAATAAGGGCTGTCTGTTAGGTTACAGTCTACAAAATTAATGCATTGGAAACGCCTGAGTTACTGAATAAATGATGAAGTTTTACCAGAAGGAATGTGAGACAATAGAACTATTAAAAAAATGCTTAACCTGAAAGCAGATTTAGGTTTTTCATTTTACATTTAAGATAAGCAGGATATTCATATTCATCTTTCCACTATCAGATTAAATGTGCAAACCAATTATTCATGAAACTATACTGTTTAGATGGAAGGCAGGTTTTCTGTCACCTTTGGAAATGGAAAGAGATGTAACTTTTGCCAGAACAAGGATTAATATGACAATTATATCCTCGCTTATGACTATGATAAAAAGCAGATCTCTTATAAAGAATAATCTGAAAAATCCCATTAGCATTGGGCCGTCCATGTCCTTTGGTTTTGTTTTATTTTTACCATTTTGTTCTCTTTGGTGACAATAAAATATATCTTTATAATAAGTCATTGCACTGCACTAAGAGTGTATTGGTAAATTACAGCATCACAGGCTCTAATGAACAGCTGGAGCAGAAATGCCGAATGTGCAATAGCAAAACCCAGTCTTAAATCAAGTAGGTGGGACAACAACATCAGCATTTTTTGGATGCTAGCTTGTCCTAGACTGAGCTCTACTATCAATGGCCCATTTTCCATTATTCTTGAATGCCAGAAGTGACAGAGATGAAGAAGGAGGAGACCACTGAAGATGATCGATTTTGCAGCTTTGAAATGAGCCCAGCTATTAAATGTCATTGGCATTTGTGGTTGATCAACCCTTCTTGAATTTCAGCTGTATATGCACAAGGAAAATAGGAAAAATAATTGTGAAATCAATACATGCTGATATTATAAATTGAACTATGGAAAAAATAATGTTATTGTCAAACAGGTTTCTCCGAAAATCATCCATGGATTCAAATTAATGGATGAAGACTTCAGTATCCAAAACTTGCATTTCAAGAATAATTTTATGTAAAGAGTTCTCAAAGGAGAAATAATTTATGTAGAAGGCAGGGTTAACATGCATTTTTGGTCTGGTTTTTTTCCCCTAAGTGGGGATGAAACACTAACTAGTTGTTGTTGGCATTGCAGAAGGAGCAGACTGTCTCTTAGTTATGTTTTGCTGAAACAGGTAAAACATCTTCTTTGTATTCTCCTTCTTGTCTTTGCCTTGTTTATGACCACCATTTTATTTTTTAAACATAAATCGGAGGGAAAACATTATGGTGTGTTATAAAACAGAATTGCTTGACATTGATATACAGGGCATAGAATTCATGGTACAAAATGAAATTGTGTAGGAAGTTATATATAAAACTTGAGAGTCTGTATGTTGATTTTCCTGAATTTTATCGTAAACTCCAGGAGATACATTTATCAAGGTTTTAAAACTTTATTGAGACTGAAGAAAACATCAAAGACTTTGGTTTATTGTCTCAAGCTGAAGCAGAGGTAACGCACTGAGGTCATTCACTCCCACTTCAGTACTGGCACTAAATTAATCTCTATGTTTCTCTAGTGAGAGCAAGATTTTGCTGGGTATTTACAATTTGCTGACACGACTAAACAGAAAATGCTATTGATACAGCTGCAGAAGTCAATCAATTTCAGACTATTATCAATTGATTGAGAAAGGGAGAAAACAAGTCCTAAACGGAGTTTAGTACCTCAAAATATAAACTCAAGTACTTGAGCTACACAATTAAATTATAAAAGTCTGTGCTTGGTGGAGCAGAAAGAGAATAAAAACTAAGAAAGTGATCTAGGAGTAATAATAAATACTAGCAAGAAGATTAAACATGTAAGTGAAGAGGGTACTAGATCACATAACAATGGGAATGAAATGTAAATTAAAAGAAATAGAGCTACCTTAGGTAAAATAAGAAAGTTTTGGCTTTTGCTGTCCTGAATCAAATGCTGAATGTAAAATATGCAATTTTCACTGATTAAAGCTTGCATTTTGTGAATGCTGTCAGGCAACTATTTATAGGAGTAGTTAGAGGTCTTCAAAAGTGTGGTGGTATTTTTTTTTAATTTATATTCCCCAAATACATAAAACATCACAAGACATCTTTGAGGAATATATTATTATAGATGAATAAACATGAAAAGGTTAAGGCACGCTGAATTAAACTGCACATTAGGGTGAGATTTGCTTTTGTGCAGACAGTAAACCAAAGCTACATGGACTACTTTTCACAGGAACTGGAAGAAGAGTTACACAGGAAAGAAAAAATGTACAAGCATCAGAGATATGAAAATGAAACGTGTTTCTAGGGGTCAGTAAGATTCCTATTGAGGCAGGGAAAGTAAATAGGGGTCAATGATCCCTCTCATTCAATTATCTTGATTTTTCTATTGTACAGGGAAAATTAGATCCTAATCTGGGTATAGTAATATTGCTACCCTACTGCTGAAATCAGTGTCTCTATAATGTACTGCTTTCTTCATGTGTATAATTTTCTCAGGGCTAAAAAGGATTTAGAATTGTCCTTCTTTCCTTCTGCATTATGGGCTCTCCATACTCTGCTCATCTTCCAGGTTGAATTCATCTCCTTTTTTTGACAAGTAGGTGAGAGATTTGTACACAATATTTTTACACCCTCCTGCTTTTTGTTGGAAATAACTCTTGCTTTTATCTTGTCCACAGCTATATTTACTTTTGATGTTTATAGTTGTATTTTGCTCACGCAGTAAGCTCAGACCTCTCCCTTTGCTTCCAGGTACCTATTGTTGAAGCCCTTAGTTGTGTACAAATAGATCAATTTGCACTGTATATAATTATATTCCTCCTCTTCTTCAGCAAATTCCAAAGTCTACAAGGTGTAGTTTTTTGATTATTTCACACTATTGTCATAAAACACTTTCTATTCCAAAGTCATTATTTAAAACATTAACCATGACCAGCAGTGACTGTAGTTACCTTCTTCAAGTGCCAGAATTTCTATTTTCAGACCTATTCCTGTTGTTAGTTATAGTCATTTCTTTCCTTCATTTTTTAAATATGTCTTCCCCAGGTTAACTAGGAGTTTCCCATGTGGGTTAGCATCAAATACTTTATTAATGTCTAAATGGATGGCATTTGAATTTTCCTTGCCTAAGCAATTTTTTGTCTTATCAAGGAAAGATATCATTAGTCAGATTTGATCTACCTTTTGTAAATACATACTGCAATTCATAATGGAAACTTATTTTAACATAATTCAAACTATAACAGTTCCACTAGGCACTGCTATTAAAAAGGAAAGCTCAAAAAATCAATGAGGAGATTGCCATTGAAAAACTAATTTTGAACCATAAGAATTATTCCACAGACTGATATCTCTAGATTATAAAATTTAACATAAAATTAAATTACAAATTTTTTTTTTTACCCCATCAGAACCATACATGGCCTTAGGCAGTCTGCTGTTAGCATGAAATATTTTTCAGCCCTAATGAATATATTTCCTGTATGACCTGTATGAAAGAAAGAATTACTTTTCCCTTCCTAATTTTGGTAATGGAGTTTCTTTTTCTGCATTGTAAAGTCTAAGAAGCAATACTATATTTTTGGATTTAGACAAGTATACAAAGCCTTGAACTACTTAGAAAGTAAGCAGATTCCATGCACTTCCTTTCCACTACTTCTTTTCTGAAGTAGAAGAGAGATTCAGGTTTCAAAGAAACATTTTATCCTCAGTCTACCTTTTAAATAGTGTGAAAAATATCAGTTTTAGGTAGAAATGTTCTGTTGTTAGTCTAAATGAGCCTCAATTAAAATTATTTTTAGGCTGCTTTACTTAAGGCAACACAAAAATTTAAAATTAAAATGTGAAAGAAGATAAATAATTAATATAATAATTACAATTAATATACTAGTGAAATGACATAGTTAGGAATTTACTGGTATCAGTTAGTCTCTGCTTGACTCCTGAGTTGTTCCACTCGAGTGATGCTACTTGGTACCTGCCAGGGAAATGGGACTCAAGAGAGCTGATGCCAAAGTTCTTTTCCTGTTTGGGGTTGGCACTGGCAGAAAAGATGATTAAAATAAAGCTTTTGATCTTAATTGCAGATCTCTTCAGGAAAAAAAAAAAAAAAAAGCCTTCTTTTCTTAAATATTTCTCTGAATTATGGGCCTGTATCTTGACACTGGCATTGTCCAGAGTGCCTGCTGTGAGTAAGAGGGTACAGTGTCTTACCCATAACTGTATCTGTGCTTAACATTCAAATTTTGGTCACCTTTTTTCTGTTTCTGGTGTGTATTAAAACAAGACTCTAACTGCAGCATCAACAGCTTTTAGAATTACCTGTGAGTGTTTCTCATGACCTTTTGTAATTCTTTGATGGATTTGAGAGAAATTTTATGAAACTGCAGACGTGGTATAGGACATTTTTCTCAGATCAAAGATGAATTGCTGTAATTTGAATTAGCTGGCTACACTGAAACACAATTTACTTTTAGATATATACTTAATTGTAATGAAGATTCTTGCCTTGCCAGCTACTTTTGATATTGATTTTTAAGCTGGAACTAGGAATGTGATACAGTAACAGACTTGCAGGGTGATCAGGGAGCTACATATATCAGGGTATTGATGCTGCCTGTCTCTCACATTTGTTCTAAGGAAACATTAAAAACACTGGTATTTTTGCCATTTAAAGAGCGATGTGCTTTCCAGCTCTGTAAAAAGAGAGTCAAATTCTGTGCTTATTTCATAGAAAAAAAATATGCATTTTTGATTCACATTACTTGTGCCAAAATATTATCATCTTTATATGTAATAAAAATGATTTTCAGCAAAAACTAGAATTCTATTCTTGCAATAAATTTTGTACGGGGAAAAAACCTAATCTTGTTAGGCTAAAAAGGGTTGTTTCTCTGACACAGTAGGTTCAATCACATCGATTTTAACATGGCCAAAATTGGCTCCTGTTAAGATATATACACTGGTATATGCATATATCTAAAGGAGAACCTTCAAGGATGAAAGCTGTGCAACCTCTCTGGCCAACTTGTTCCTTTGCTTACACTGTCCTCATGATAAAAATGTTTTTCCTTAAATTCATTCTAAATCTTCTTGTTTCAGCTTCTGCTTTTTGCCTTTCGTTGTGCTGCTGTGCAGCATCGTGCAGGTCCTGGCTCCATCTTCTCGATGATATCCTTGTAGGTACTGGAAAGTGCTCAGGTACCTCCTGGGGGACTATTTCTATACTGCAATATTTATAACGTGTAATACTTTAAAGCCCCCCTTTCATTCTCTTAATCCAGTAGTCCAAATCAAGAAGTGATGGGTAGGTTATGTTAAAGAAGAGAAAAAAGAAAAAAAGAATTGCTAGAGTTGCATGAGTCTGATAAGAGTTTGGGATGGTTCTAAAGAGCACAGCACTATGACAGAGAGAGGTAGACAAATGAGGCTTGCCTGACTAGCTCTACAGAGGAGCAGAATCTCTTAGTGCTGACATGGAATTACAGTAGCATATCTATGTTGCTTCTGGCATCTAACTTATTCAGGGCTATCTCTCTCTCTCTCTAAAGCACTGAGCTTTTTTGATCAAAAGCAAGTGCAAGATAAATGTACGATTTAGGCAAATCCGTCCTAAATTTTTTCCAGTATCTGAAATGAAAAAGTATTTCAATGTAAAGAAAATGTATTCAATATATTATTACACTTCAAGAATCACTTGCATTTTGTGATATTAGTCATAGCAGCAGCAGCAGTTTATATTTTGCACTACATGCAATTATCAAATAATGTAATCTTATCTTGACCACAGAAGAAGGCATTTCATTAAACAAGAAAATATCATCCTCCTTCTTGCTTTGGTTGTAAATGGCACTTGCTGATTTTGCAGTTAATAGAATTTAATATGTTTTATCCACGTTTTCCACCCAGATAAAACCAAAGTATCGTTCTGCAGACCTGTGAGTTACTTTCACTACATAGAAAGGCAGACATATATGGATTTGATTGATCCCTAGGATCTCAGTGGCAGAGCTGGGAACTTACAGTAACACAAGGTTTGTTACTTCTGTACCTTACACAAAGGAAACCTGCTACAGAAAACTAATTACACCAATTTCAATATTCAGTGGCATCATGGCAGTAAACTACTCCAAGGGAAGTCTGTTATTGAGAAGGAAGGTGACAACCTCATGTATCACAAACCCTAATATATCACGATTGAATAATGTAAACAAGTGAATTATAACATGCTGTCCTAAAGAATCGTTGCTGCTATTATTATTTACACTGTGTCTTCCATGTATATGTTGAATGCAAATTTTTTGCTACTGTATGCAGGATTGTGAGCTAATTAATTTTTATGCTGAGGGAATTTTGGCCATGTCTCAACACCATGTAAGAGGTTGAAGAGAGTTAGTAATAGGGCTGATATATCATTTTCTTTCAAAAACCGATATTCAGCAAAAAAAGGGGCCATTACCAAATCGTCTTTTATAAAATTGCTCAGGGTTCTCTGCAAAGTTATAACTTTCCATTGAAAGTTTTCAGGAAAAAAACCCCACCTTATATTTATTTATTTTTGTCAAAAGCTTAGCAATATGTAGGAAAAATTACCACGATGGTAATAACAGTTATGTTTTCCTTAACAACTTCTGTTAGAGAATCTTTCAGACCAGCTTTTCCAGAAGGAGTTTCTTTGCCTTGCCTATTCAATACTTTTAAATATCCGCAGGCACTTTCATCTGGAACATCATAAGACAGAAAAAAGATGGACAGTTCTGTGATTTGGGGCTTTCTGCACTGGAATCTTTTTAAAAAAAACAAAAACATTACATTATTTTCTGTAAAGTGAAAATCTAATTGTCTCACTTAAGCAAACTGACAAGAAATGAGTCATTACCACTCAGTTCCCAAGAAGCAGCAGTCACTGTTAAGGGAGACTGTGCAAGGTCTTGTGTCTTGGTTAAGTCTCCAAAATTTTGATCTAAACTGGCTTAATTGGAAGGCAAATTGGAACTGATAGAGATCAGAGAGAAAAACCTGCATTTAGTAGCTTCAACACAGGGCCCAGCTGACCCAAGGGGGTTACTGTGGCCAACCCATCCCATTGCAAGCAGGCTGTGTGCAGCCCATCAGCAGAGATGTGTTTAGCACTGGGCAGTTCATCAGTACTTTGTGCACCACCACCATTTTTACAAGAACTTAAGAATTGGTCTTCCACCCTGTGGAAGCAGCAGTCTTTTGTTCTTCCTCCAAGTCTGACTGACATCCCTGCAAACTCTTCCATTTTTTAGTTCCTGTGAGTATGCCTGTGAGTGTGAAATGCTGTAATAAACAGCGGGAATTTGTCTTCTCTAATAAAAAATGAATGGTTCTTCTGATTTCAGAGGAATATTGTACAGGAAAGGTAAAATAGTCATTGCTACCAGGACTGGTCTGCAGTTACAGGTCTAAAATTAAATTTAGGAACTCATTAACACGAGACTCTTACCTTAAACATTCAGGATCAGTCTGAGGTTTTTCAGTTACTTGGACTTTTTCTGCTTCTAAATCTTTTGTCACTCTTCCAGCCTCCCTGATTACTTCCTCAAGGTCTAAACATGAAATTAGAATCACTTTATAAATATATATTAATCATCCATATTCAAAGACTTTCTACATTTTCTAAATTTATATCTTCTAATATTTCTTCATGCAACTGTTTGAAGGGAAAAGGCATCTAAATAAAGAACATGAATTATTTTATTATTATTGCAATTGCATATTGCAATCTGGAAAGTTTCACTCCCTTTCTCAAACAATTTATGATCACATTTACTGCTTTCCTTAGCTCTTACTGTGACATGTTACTTATATATTTGTAAAAAAGGTTACTAAAAAGCTCTAGATTACATTTTTTAATTCAGATTTCAAAATTATCCCTGTTGCTCTGATCACCTTTGACACAGAACTTTTTGTGGTTCCTTCTGTATCTTTTTAGCTTTTCATTTTATAGAGTTTGCTCTATGGACACCCCTCCTAGATGTCCTTTTTTATGCACAGACTTCCATACAAGAACACACAAATGTCAGTAAACAGAAGACAGTTGAATTTACAACTCAGAGGTTTAGCACCTAGGACAAACCTGTCTTTCTCAGTCCAAGCCACATTGCTTTTAAAACATTTGAATTTTAGTGACATTCTTTAATTATAGGTTAATGGGTTTAAAACAATATTTATATTGATTTTAAGTGCACTTAAAACCACCAAATTCTCCATTTAAGTACATGACTTACCAGCAAAAGCAAATATTTCTTTTTTATATTTATAGCTCATGATTCAGTGAATCTCCAGACCTCAGTATCACTGGCATTCAAAACAAATCTCATTGAAATCCATAATATTTATTATAGCCATGTTTAAAAATGATGTATTACATATTGTAAAAATTAATTAAAATCTTGTTACTATGATTTCTTTTTCTTGAGAAAAGAAACTCAACTGAAAAGATTTTTCAAAAGCCTTTGTCAAGCAGAAGTAATTATCATAGCAAGTAATTATCAGGCACACCTTTGAGTTCACTTTGGAGAGTAAATAAATCCTGCTTTAACTCATTCTTCTGCAGCTGGAGTGCATTTAACTGGACATTTTTGTGTTCCATTGACTCCATTTCTAAGAAAAAATACATTTAAATTAAAATACATTGCAGTTTTAGCATTCATGATACAATCTTAAATATTCTTAACTACTTCTATCAATATTCAGCTAGTGAAAAAGAACCCTGAATATAAAACAAAAATAAACCAAAATCATAAATAAAAAGACAATACACAGGAAATTATAGGTCATACACTGCATTCCTACCTATGAAAGAACATGTTTTTTATTGTTATTAAGATGTTCAACATATTTTGTTGTCTGGGCAGAAAAAGAATGTTTTGCTTTAGAGTTACTTCAGCTATAAAGAAAGGAAGATGACTCACTGAATAGGTGGAGAACAGACACCTCTCAGCAGGACTGAAAAAAACCCACTTAATTTGTTTAGTCTTATGGATATTTGAGCCTGACTATTGACAGCATCTGGAATGAATTGTGATTGTTTTTCTAACAACTGGAGGTCCTTGCATAATTTCCATGTTAAGAGTTACTTAAACTTTTCACTTCAGTGTTGTCACTGTGCTCAGGACTGTAGCAGACCAAAGACAGGCAAATTGTACCTCAAAAAAGGTCCAAATAAAGGGTGGAATCAAGACAGCAACTGAACCTAGAGAAGAATGTTAGTCCCCCTTCAGGTCCTACTAATCATTTAACTGTCCAGATCTGCCTGAATATGTAAAAGTTAATTGCTAAGAGTAGAACTTGCCACCAAATACAGACTTTTTTCAGTTGCAGATTAGAATCATAGCAACAAGAAATAAGAAAGAAGGTACTACCAAGTGCAAACTCAAATGGATAGTCCTGTTCCAGTAACTTTACAGCAGATATTAGGAATTGGAAGTGCTGGTGTTTGACAAATCATGAGACTGGAAAGGACTTTGAGGGGTCATCTACTGCATTCCTTCTCCTGAAGGCAGGATCAGCTGTACCTCTGCCATTTCTGACAGATGCTTGTCTATCCTGTTTTTAAAGACCTTCAGTAGTGAAGACCCCTAATTCCTTTGATAATGGAATCTCCTAGGGCAGAGTGTTTTAGTTCACTGTTCTTAGAAAGACTTCTAAACAGTCAGACAGACTCTCTCTTATTGTGTTTTACACTTGTTACTTTTTATTCAGTTCACTATAGATATGCAGAATATATTAATTTACAGGATCCTTTAATAATTTGAAGACTGATATTAATATTTCATCAATCTTTTCCTTAATAGGTTAAATAGTCACAATTCTTTCATTTTCTTCTTTCTCATATGCTCCAGAACTCTGATCACTCTCACTGGTCCCATGTGGATTCTCTCCAGCTGGTCCACATCTTATCTTAGAGTTTAACATCAAAACAAGAAGCACAGTACTCCAGCTAAGAGCTTAACTGCCCCAAATAGAGTGAAAAATTATTTTCCATGTCTTAGAGATCAGAATTATGTTTATGTCTCAGTGTGGTGTTGGCGTTCTGATGTCATTAACTCATGTTCAGCTCGTGATCCATGACGACCCCATGCAGAAGGACTGCTTTTAAGTCTGACCCTGTGTTCTGAGAGATCTCATACTCCGTGTCTGAAAGATCAAGTTCTACTGCAAGACATTTGTGTGTGCAATTCTTTTGAAGCTAAGGACATGTACAGAACTCATCCATAGAGGATTCTGCCCAAAAACAGTCACTATGTATGACAGAGCACCTCTGTGCTGGCTGACATTAGACATCAGGAGACACTTCTGCAAGGGAATGGAATTAAAAGTACTGGTTTGCACAGTTATATTTTACTGATTTGTGTTAATCCAAGATACACTAGTTTAATATAAGGCTTACCATTTTTCAGCAGTGCTGCCTCATTCTCTAAATCCTTTATTTCAGTCTTGACTTTTTTTTTAATCAGAAGATCTCTATTACTTGTTAGTCCATATTCATTGTTAAACTCTGTTACTTCTCTGGTAAAATTATCTTCCTCTTCAGCAATTTTTCTCTTTGCATCTGTCTGAAAAAAAGAAAGGGAATATTGAATGTTCAGGTGAAAAAAAAAAAAGGAAGTCTTTTTTAGGCTAGGCAGACTGAAACACACTGTTGTTTCTACTCTTAAATTTGTAGTATAATATAAATAAAAACCCCAAAGTAAATAAATATAAAAGTAAATAATTTCTTATAAGAACATGAAAATGGTCTACAGCTCTACCATTATGTCTGCTATTTGAACTTTCTTTTTTTTCCCCTGTAAAAATGAAGGATATATTCTTAGTAATGAAGCATGTTAAAAATTGCTACCTTATCTCCCAGAATTGCACCAACAGTTATTTGGTTCAGCTATTTTACTGAAGTTAGTAGAAAGTTCTGTTTAAAGTCTGTAGCCTAGCATGGCTGTTCCTTTTTTTTAGATTGTTATTAATTTAAGTCAAGGTGTTGTTTATTCCTCTGCAGAACTCAGAGTTACTTTAACTCCCTCAATAACTACCAAGAAAGCTATAGTTTATAGGAAATTATTGTTTAATTTTCTAGGAAAAAAAAACCCATTCAAACAAGAAAGGTTATATTCAATTTCTTTTAAGAAATCTTAATTGATTCCTAAGTCAAATAAAATGAAATGTCCTATACAGGAAAAAAGAAATGATAACCCATATATCAAACTTGACCGGCTCCAATGAAAAGAAACTTCACACATATATTGGGAATACTTTGGGTGCTGCAGAAATATTACTCAATTAAGAAGATGTCTGCCTAAAGACTTCGGGTTAATATTGGTGATTTGGACTGAACATTTGAAATTTAGCTCTGCTGAACATTTAAAGTGCAGACACACACGCAGAGAAGACTACTCCTCTGGCATTGCTTTATATGTACAGATCCAAGGATCCACAGTGAAGTAAGAGGAAGGCAATATTCAGGTTGGCATATGAGAGAACTGAAAAACCTCTTGTCTGTTGTAAGTAGCTACCTTTGGAGAGGTGGTTTAGTGTGTCTGCCATCAGACATTGTGTGGCACGTCAGGATTGCTAAAATATGGTGTGGGCCTCCCTGGGTTTTAACTTTGATCCTTCTCAATCTGTTTGATTGTGGATGAGCCAACCCAACTTAAGGTGAGGCTTTCCCAGTTTACTTTTAAGAGTAAATAATCTATCAGCATTGGACTTCAGTCACACAGCAGCAGACATCAGAAAACGAAGTCAAGAAGGTTAAATCAGCTTTGTAGACAAACTGCAGCATACACTACCTTAGATTGTGGTTTTAATTAAAAGTGACAATTTATCTACATTTACATTGTTACATAAGCTAAAGCAAAAAAAAAATTTCCTGATTTAGAATATTAGTTCTTCCAGATTTTCAGATTTTAAAGCTGATTGCTCTTGTCAAGTAGAAAAGAGCTCTCTGAACACCATAGCTGGAAACACACCAAGATTTTAAGAAGACTGCTTTTTTGATTAACAAGTTCAGCTTTCTGTTTTTCTAAGCTATATTCACGTTTCTTCAGAATTTCTAAGTAGAACTGCTTTTCAGACAGATGCTGAACCTTCCAAAAGAAAGAAAAAAAAAAAGTTAAGAAGTAAGGTTATTGTTTTATTGTTTTATATACTTAGATATTGTACAGTTAAAACACAGCTGCCCCAGCTGCTGGACTAGCAAAACCATAACAGCTCTTTCTTTTACCCCCCACTTATCTTGCAGGACACCACTAAACTTTTCAAAATCTTCTTTCTTTAAAGGAGACATTTAGTGGTGGTCTGTCTATCTAGAATGGCAATTTAAAGTCTGCTTGATTCAGGAGATATTTTTTTCAGGTTAAAACCAGGAAAAGTATTGAGCACATGGGATCTTTTATGCAACACAGGACAGTGTCCTCCATCTGTGTAGAGCTCATCATCTACCAAATCAGACAATAATATTAGAGGGACAGTGGTCCAACACCATAGTTTTGACTGAATGTCACCAACTCTGCAATGCCACTGTGGCATATGTGAAGGAAGGAGGGATAAGCTCATATTTTCTGAGCCCAATTTCTGGAATTTTTAGCCAAGAAAATGTAATTAGCTCATTGATTAGAGGCAGTTTGACCATAATCACCCAAAGCCCCAAACTTCAATTTTGCATATAGATTTATTTTGAGTTTTATTACTTTTAACCATTAATTTATCTGATAGAAGAGTCTGCTGTTCAACCACTACATTTTCAAAATTTGCTGAAGAGTTCTTCTCAATTTTCCAGCACATCTACTATATCGTCTAACCTAAGTTAAGATACATGGTGGAATAAACTATAATAACAGATAAATAGAAAACAGTTAAGTGTTGAAGAGTCTTAAAGGATGAAAACCATTCATCTGATGAAGTTCTCTTGAAGTGACTCAAGAGAATGACTCAGACTGTAATACTCAGCAATGAGTAGGGAAAGTAAAGTTAGCAGAAGTGCCCACAGACTGTAAAGGCACAGGGTAAGTATCAGAAGTAAATTGAATAGTCAGGCTGATAACATGACTGTAGAAGCAGAAAAGACCAAATAAGAGTGCTATTAAAGTGGTAAAAATGAAAAGATTTTAAAATTAAACAATGTAGATGATTTTGGAGAGGGCATAGATCAAGTGCATCTGATCAAAACAGGAGGACAGTGGAATGAAAATACCCTAAGATCAGAATGTGAGAGTTGGGAAGGAAAGGACCAGAGTTTTTCCTGATTCCTGATATGTCCAGCATGCTAAGTGTCCAGGAAGTGCTTGGCTCAGGAGAATTTATTTTACATATTAATTCAAAGGAGTAGATGGTCTTATACCACTGTATTTGTATTATTGAACATAACTAGCTGCAGTGTAGTTGCTCCATCTGTAAGATGCCAACTTAATTTGTGCATTTGCAACCAATTTTTTTAAAGAAATCATTGAGCTATGAACTGCAAAATCTTATAATTTGGGTTCTAATTACATGCTACCTGATTTTCCAGAAAAGAGGGAAAAATTGCACTTCCTAGGACTCTTTGATTGACCACAGGCAGTGTCTGTGAAATAGATGTCAAAAAACCTTTGAACTCAGTCTCATCTGCTTGGTCAAGCATCAGCTGCTGAGCATGCATGTGGTTGGATATGTCTGATTATAAAGAACTGCAGTTATTTTGTTCAGGACAAATTGAACAGCATTAGCTGAACAGCATTATTTAATATTATTTGAATTGCATGAACTATTGTAGACGTATGTAAACCTGATTCCTGTACTGAAAAAGAAATTACTTTAAATAATGTCCATAACTATATAATCTTTAAACCTAAATACAGTCTGATTGAAATGTATTTTCCTATTCCACTACTTTTCTGTATCATTTCCTATCTATAAATTAATCAATGTCAGACTAAGCAAGCAAGCAAAATATATTTTTGTGGACATCAGTGAGAATATTATTAATCCTGGTCAGTAAAGCACATAAAATTTAATTAGGAATGGTTCTTCAGCTCTTCCCATTAGTCATTTACAATAATGGCTCTACTCTTGGGACCTTCTATACCTACCACATAAACCTTGATTATAAATCACACTGCATCAACAACAAATTAGTAGTATAAACATAAAATTGTAATGTTCATAAATAAATTTATGAGTAAGACTACAGAGGACTTCACCTAACAAGCAATATCCAGATATAATCTGTGTTGGCTAAATAAGTTACTATTTTAAAGCACCTTTGGGCTCTGAGATCATCACATGCATAAATGTGAGCATGTGAATAACTGCTTGCATGATTATAGTCTGAATTTACAGCCAGTAAATATTTGTAAATGAGTTCTTTTTTATTCTGATCAGTAATGTTGATATTTATTATATATACTACATAATCCTTTGCAAAAGGCAGAAGAGCCTGTGTTTGGAAGGATGAAAATCAACCTCCAAACATTTATTTTCACAACTAGGTGAGGCAATCCCCCAAATGTTCTTGAAGTTGTTTATTTAAGTGATAGGATACAACAGTTCTGACTTCAAAGGAGGCTCCAAATCCTTTCCTGTTGTGAATACATATTCTGTCAGCACAGACACTTAAGAGCACCAGGGATGGTATTTAAACTTCATTTTTCAGACAGAAGCAAATGGATTTTCAAATAATTTGCAACTACAGGTGTTACTGGTGAAAAGCTCTGCAAAACTGGAAGCTTAATCTGAAAATACATCTGCAGTCTGATTAAATGGAAAGAGTAATAAAATCACTAAATAGATTTAGAAACTGTCCTCTATTTTTGGCATCCTTAGAAAAAATCTTAGGTCTTGTAAGCCTTAACTGTGAGCCTGGGCTTACAGAAAGGTCTTCAGTGTATGATTCAAGGTCCTGTGAAGTAAACACAGGGAACGTTTCCATATATTTTTTCCTGTGGAAGGCTGTTAGTGCAACACATCAGGCAACCAAGAAATGCCTTCTGGGCACCGAAGAAAATGCTGTAACAAGTTTCAGGACTGTTAAAGCAGGGAATCTCACACTACACCCCAACAAGTTAGGCTGCCCACAGCTGGTGGCCGTATCTTGTGCATGCAGTGACCTGTCCATGGTGATGTGCTCCTTGCCAAGCTCTGTCTGTGGAGAAGGAGTGACTTGCCTGTGCGCATGTCCTGATTCTAGAGTTTCCAGATTTTGGAAGCATTATCCAGAAACGTTCCTAACCTCGAACCAAGCAAGTCCCTGAACACAGCCAGGGGCCAGCCCAAAGGGGGAGATTTGTGAGAGGAAGGATGTTGACAGACCCTTTTTTCACTACAGGAATGCACGGTGTAAGTTTTCTCAATGCTGTATTACTCAGCAAGTGAAGCACACTCCTTGAAAGTGCTTATGAATCTATTCCTGAAAGGTCATATATTTGTAAACATAATGTATTTCATTATTATGTACACTCTAAATATGCCTGCTTACCTTAGTTTCTAAGTTAACTTTTGCAGCGCTCAGCTCTTCTTTTATTTGGTTAATTTTTTCATAGCTTCTGTTTATGTCACACTTAGCTGCAACAACAAACAAAAACCTGTAAGAATGTTTACTCGGTTTGTAAAAGTTACATTCTCATAGAAACATGCCATTAGCAAGAAGCGGTCACCCCGGCTTTCCCTGACACAAGTCCCCTCGGGACACCCTGGGAATGGAGAGGCCATTCGGGGTGGTCGGGGCCGCCGCCGGCCCCTCAGGACCTTGCTGGATGAAGTGCCTCTTCTCCCTCGCCTGCTTCTCTGTGAACTGTATTTGCTGGAACAAAGCGTCCAGGTTCATTTCTGCCTTCTCGTGGAGCCCGTGCTGCCTTTGTGAGGGCTGGCTGGTGAGAGCTGCGGTGCCCGCAGCAAGGTGAGGCTGGGTCCGGCCACAGCCCTGCCCTCAGCGCTCTGCCCTCAGCGCTCTGCCCTCAGCGCTCTGCCCT
>NW_020884896.1:12219550-12247805 GCF_003945725.1 Corapipo altera | reverse complement strand
GCCCTCAGCGCTCTGCCCTCAGCGCTCTGCCCTCAGCGCTCTGCCCTCAGCGCTCTGCCCTCAGCGCTCTGCCCTCGGCCTCCGCCTCCCTGGGGCTGCGAACAGAAGGGAGCGACCCGGGCAGACGGGACATGGCTGAAGAGGAAGAGGGGACACAGGGGGAGGTGAGGGCTGCAGAAAGCAGGGGACTGAGAGGGAACTCGGGCAGAGGGAAATGTGGGTGACTGACTGGGGGAGCCCACGTGGGGAAACAGTGAGTGAAAACGAGCAGGCAGGGAAGCTACAGTAGGAGCACGAGAAGGAAGATAATTGTTGAGGGAATAACCAGGTGACAATGAATCATGTCAAACTTGGGCACATCTGTAAAACTGGTTCTGGCTCAGCATCTGGGGAGTTTTGATCAAACAGCCCTGACTTCTTTATTTCTCTGGGAACATGTGCTTTATTCTGGTTTTCTGTCGTCCAGAAGCTGTTCTTCTTTACCCCTTCCTTTTTCTATGAAGTGATCACTGTCCTTTCTAAAAGTTGCATCAGCTCAGATTTACTTATCTTTTGAAGACTGATGTCTAAGCTGAGCAGCTAAGGAAGTAGGCTAAAATCTGCTATCACACTGAAGAACAAGGTAAATCTGACTCCATAGAACTTACAGGGATCAGACTCGGCTGCATTTCACCATGAATGTAAAATGGGCAGTTTCTGTTCCAGTTAGTCCCAGCAAGCAAAGATCACGACACAGCCCATTCTACACTCTTCTGGAGCATATGTTTACTCTGCTTGGAGCTCCTGTAATGCTCTGGTTTGTATGTTACTCGATATACTTGGAAATGTAAGCACCTGGTTGAAAATATAATTCCTATTACAGGGTTTGGTTCTGGAAAGGATTGACTACACTCTCTGCAGGGAATAACTAAGTGAAGTTGGCCTATTTGCTTTGAGGTTGAAAAAGCCTGGAGGAATGGAACTTTATAGATTTCCAGCCTTTTTAACATTGAAAAAGATTAGGATTATTGACATTCCTGTATTGTTATAGACATTTCCTCAGAGGAGATACTGTCTTAGCATAGACTGTTGCAGCAAAGTTCAGAAATTAGAAAATCTTTGACCATCAAAAGCAAAACAATATACATGAGAGTACAAATGTCTTATTAATCAAAAAGCTGTTCTAAGTTAGCAGACTGAAACTGAGAATTTTGGAAAAATGTTATGCTATAGTATTTACTGCTTAAAAGGTGCTATGTTATAGCTGATAGTGTGCTATAAAATCATGCTTTTAAAAGGAAAGACATTGCTCTATCTAGGAAAGAAAATGTGGGTTCTGATGATATTTAAACCCCTGAAACTAGCACATTATGTTGCAGGAAATGCAATTATTTTTTAAAATGGAACAAAGTGCAACTGAGGGAGAAGAGTTCACAAAAGTGAATTTAGAAAATGTTTCAGAAGTGAAGCTTCCTACCCAAAGGCCAAAGGAAAGGCGGATGAGTCAAACAGGAACATTTGGTGATTGAGACAGTGATTTGTTACACAGGTCTGATGAGTGAAAAAGTCATTTTACAAAATTCAAGAAAATGAACTGCTCTATCAGGGGATCAAGGAGAAAATAAAATGAAAAGCTTTCTTTGAAGTTTTTGAGACTTGACTGCTTTTGTGTTTCAGACTGAGAAAGCTGCTGTAGGCTGGGATAGTGTTCAGTCTCACTTATTAAAGGAACAACTGTGTTTTGTGGAGGGTGCTTCAGTGCCTCTAATTATGGCAAAGGAGCTGCTCTCCCTAGAAAGAAGAGTCTGACTCCAACTGTACTTCTCACTGTCTGAGAATGACCATTCAGCAAGATTAACAGTTCTGTAAGAGTTTCCTTCAGAGGCCAAAAAAGTTCAAAATGGGACATGTATTTGACTTTAGCTTCAGAGCTTTTGATTCCTTCAGCTATTTGCCATGTGCTTGATTTTTACATGGTAAATAACTCAAAATAATAACTCAGGATTATATAAATTGAACCACATGTGTGAAACATATACAAGTGGTTTCAGAATTAGAATCAAGGTCATTACCTCAAAGGTGTGTACTTGCTGGCTCCCATGGAAATGGATGAGATGGCATGAACCTGAATGTTTCAGAATGAAAATAAAATGTGCATTACCTTCACTCAACTCCAACTTTTGCTAAGTATAAGATCTCTTCTAAATCACTAGAAGAAAGGTGACTTTAATTTCATTCTCTCGGTCATATCAGTACATCCTAATCTTAATCTATATCTGTATCTTAATCACTGTGCTGTAATCAGGTCATGTCTTTTTAGTGTTCTTCAAAATTAGTAATTGCCCTTTGTAATCAGGCTGCTGTGCTAATAGTGAAGTTTCTTCTAAAAGTTTCTTCTCTAGTTTGTGTAGGAAGAAGAAAAGAAAGATTTTCTTTGTAATTTCAAGTCAGTATAAAAAATCATTACTGTAATTTATTTCTAAATCCTATGTGCTCAGATTGTTTCAAAAATTGTTTTTCTAAAAGACAAAAATTAAAGAGGCAAAAGTAAAGAAGCGGCAGGGTAAAAGTCAGATGATGCAATATGGTCTTCACCATAAAAAATGTATAGTAAAAGCTAGAAATTGTAGGATTATAGTTACAAATAAATGTCCTCTTTTGGTCTTAAGGATTGTTAGTATTATTTTTCCATATACAAACTACACTGTTTACTTTTGAAATGCTTTATTTATAGGAAACCTTCTTACCAAACTACATCTCTGTGGTCTCCCTTTCCTGTTGGTGGTCTTTGTATTTGACATCTATTTTTGCAGTAACTTTTTTCTACCTTACACGAAGGAATAAAGCCAAAATATTCCCTGGCATAAATTCGCCACTGTCATTTTGTGTTCAGTGCTGAAGTGCTGTTTCTTTTATGGGAAATAACGTATCTGTGTGTCTGTGTGTGTACATGTATTGAGAAAAAAAAAGAAAGGAAGTGCACTAACCACTTGGAATGCAGTGCTAAGCAGCAATGCTATCAGAGAGAGAACACAAATAGTAGAAACCCAGTAATTATTTGTCACAAGTACGCATAAAAAAATCACAGACTTATTAAAAATTCATTCCATAATGTCACTTTTTAAAATCAAGGCTGCAGCTCTACTATTTAAAACTTCACTGTTAAAATTCAGCAAGCAGTGTAAACTGGTAACATAAAATAAAGTGTTTGCAATGTAAATCAAGAACATTTTGTGTCGTGGTTCTCCTGCTCTGGGTGTCCACCCATTGCATGGCAGGGTAGGATGGAGCTGTTCTACCTCTTCCATTGCCTGTCTCCCGGGATGGGTGGAATGGGGGAGGCACAGGAGCAGCAGAACAACCTCTTGGTGGTTTCTGGTTGAGTATATTTGAGTTCCTGTTAATAAAAGAAATGGAAGAAAAAAATTAACAAAACCAGAACTCAACTACTGAAACCTAGAGCAGGAAAACAGGGAAGGGGAATATTAAAATGCAGGAATAACTTATAACTTATGACCTATGTCAAATTTCCTGAGGAAGTCAGGCTGAAAACAGCCTAGTTTTTATCTCTGGAAGAGGGAGAGCAAACTGCTGTCCCACAGGCTGGAAGCTCTCAGTTTCTATTATATTGCTCACCAAGGGAGTCATGAACGAACACCCTGTTTCTTCCTTGTAAAAGGAAGTAAATAAACTCCAAATTCACATAATAAAATATAAGATAATTGAAAATTTAGAAATAAACCCCTCACAACTTACATGGAAATGGATACAGAGAAATGAGAATGTTTCTTTTTGCCCCAAATTCCTATTTGTTTTTTCAGGTGACAAAATAGTGAGTTAGTGAAAAGCTCTGTGTGTTTATTAAACACCACTAAGAAGTAACTTTGTATTCCCCCTTAACTTGCCTGGCTGCAATGGAGCATTAGCATACCCTTTTCCACTTTGGTAGGAATGTAAACAACTTCACAACAGATGTTCTTTATAAGGACAGAGCCTGCTATTTGCATTGTGATATCTCTGTTTGAGTCTTATATCCAAGATTTTGTTTAATTCCATCTGGAAAGGCTTCACTGGATCCCCTTGGCTTACTAAAGCAAAGATTATTCTTTTATGGTTTTAAATCTAAGTTTTCTACTTTCTTTGGTCAGAATCACACACCACCTGCATTCTTTGCTGGTTGGTAGCTGTGCAGTTATACAGGTATCCACATTGCTCCCCTGTAGTGGTCTGGAGTCTAAAATATATTTCAGTTGTTTCTTTTACTGGATCTAAGAGTCTATCCTAAAACTTTTATACTCTTCTGTTCTGTAATATTTGGATAAGTGACAAATGAGACTCTCATTTGAAACATCTATCAGAGCTCTTATTTATCTTGGCATACGGATAGTAACTTGTCTAATGGAGAAAGAATTTTTCAGATCTGGAGTGCATATCACAGTACAAAATACACCCTTGAATTTGTATTTTCACAGTGGATTTTCTTAATTATTTGTTTGGGAAATTGTAGCTTGCTTTACATCAGTACTCATTACCACTAAGTTGGCATCAAGTGGAAGCTACAACAGAAACAGTGAATACATACTTTTTTAGATTTTAATTGTTTGTATCTTCCATTTATATGAGGGGTTTTTTTTCATTTTGTATTAGCAGAAATGTAAATGAATTATCCGTTATGTTGTAATGTTTTATAAGAAGATGGGTGGCATTAAATCCTCTGAAAAAGAGGCTGTTAAAGAAATATTTTGAGGACTGGGATTTTCTTGCAAAAGATGTAATCTTGGATTGAAATGAAAGTCTGTTGAAAAGACTTCATTTTAATCAATTAAATAAGATATGTTTCTTATAAGCATATAATGCCAGTATGCCATCTTATCTCTTTTTGTCACATAAATTTTATCTTAATTATAGAGATTCTTAATGGACACTGAAACACAGAAAGTAATAATTTCCCATTTCAGTTGATTCTCAGGAGTTCCCATATAATCCTGCTATATTATTAGATGAGCTGCTATCATTATTTCTTCTAAAACATTTCAGGAGATTTTAAAATGTGTTTGTTTAAGCTCTTAATTTCTACTTGATGCTGCACTTGTAGGAAAAATAATATATGTAGATGACTGAAATGAAAAGGCTTTATTGTCTTTATTCATAACAGCAGTGTTACTTAGTGCTGGGTTAGAAAACTTTTATATTTTCACTATAGGCATTAAAGCCAAATGAATTCCTTTGCATATCATGAATAACTCTCCTGAAACCAAGAGTTGTCCATTTTACTTTCAGGGTTCTCTGCTAATAGTTTTCATAAGATTAATTTTATGGTTCCATCTGTGTTCCTTCTTAAAAATATGACAGCTTCCTTGGACATTTGGAAGATTTGGATACATGCCCATGGGCTGAATTAGGCAGTAGTATAAATTACTCCACATTCCATGCAAATGCCCAAACCAAGGAAGTACTGCCTGTTTGAGGAAGGCTGTCTCAGTTTGACCAAAACACATATCCTGAGTCTGAAAGCCTGCTGTACTGAAATGGCACAGTCTCATAAAACCTCTTATCAAAACTGGGCCAGATGATGTTTTTTAGTGACAAACTTCTGTAAGAAAATTCTAAATTTTAATTATTTATTCATAAAACAAGCTACTATCCCTACTCCTTCAAAAGAATCTCTATAGTTTTCACAGTACTTCTTTCCTTGAGGACATTGTGGAAAAGGTTTGTTCTACCTGCAGGTTTTAGAAGCTGCTTTGTAAAATCCAGTCTAATAAATAACTCTCTATAAAAACTCTGCCCTCTTCTTTCTGTACAGCCCTTTGTGGGCAGAGGAACATATTTAATGAAGACTTAACAACAACAAATAACACTATATAAACTTAACTGCCTATTGATACAGATGTTATGCTGTAATTTCATCTTTTCAAAAGGTGGCATAAAAAGAGAGAACGTATAGTTTGGATTCTATCCCTTCCATATTCCTTCCCACTGATGCTTCTGGGAGATCAGCTGTCTTTAATCCTGAAATTTTCAAAGGCTTCATGGCACACATCTGCATACAGATGTCAGGAATCAGCACATAGGCAGGATAATAAAGGCATTACATTCAAGTAGAGTAGAAAATCACAGCTGTGGTAAGCCTGTATTATCAATTGTGCTGCATTCATAAATTAATAATTTGCATTGTATTACAGTCACTTTGTTTCAGAAGCTTTAAATATGTCTATTCACAGATTGTGTGAAAAGTGTGCAAATAATTCTGCTGGGTCTGTCTTTTTACAGCCTGTCTTTTGAGAAAGAAGATAAGAGAAGTGAATTAGAATAAATAGCAAAAATGTTGCTTCCTTTAAAATAATTACTTTTTGCCGTTTTGAGAATTAAGTCAGAATCTTTAAATATCTGCACTAAGTCAGTTCTTTGAATGCAAAATTAATATCCATAGCTGAGGCTGCAGAATTTATAAAAGTGAAAAACACATAGTGTTTTCGTATGTGTTTTCACATATGTTTTGGCCTATTCCTCTTTATTTTTTTCAAAAAAATTGTATCATATCTTTGCTACTGTTGATGGTGGTTTTAACCTTCCTCTTCCATTGCTAAAAGAAATAAACACAGCTTTAAAACCAGTTTAGAAGCAAGTGTTGTTGATTGTGAATGCTGTTAGGTATTCCAGTGCTGAAAAAAACCCAAAACAACCCAAACAAAAAAGAAGAGTTCTTTAATCAAAAGGCTTACTGATGAAGTGATGAAGAGCCTGATGCACACACATATTTAGATGTGAAATCTTTACTTACAGGAATAATCCAGTAGGATACACTGAATAGATGACATAAGAATCGTAGGCAGGGAGGGCTGAAAAGCACAGCACGGGATTGTCTGTTTTAACTGTCGAGTTAGGACAGAAGGAGAACACCAGGCACTGCCTCACTGGGGTCAGGGAACTCCTGCAAGGGCAGAACTTCTCAGCAAGTCCTGCCAGATTGCTGCCCTGCCTGGCTCTCCCTGTACTGTGTTTATTGTCTACAATAAACATACCCAATTCCTTCCAGCCTCTCTGCATCAGTCATATTTTCTTAGCCTCTTGTCTTTGTTTCTTTCTCCATCTTCTCCATCTTTGGTGTTCTTAGATCTTTTCCTTCTGGGCAGCTTCTTGGCCAGACATTTCTTATCCTGCATGTGTGCATTAGATTTATTGTCATTAAGTGTACCCTGTTGCTCTTGCCCCTAGTAAATATTCCACAGAGTATCTTCCATTCATCCTGGTATTCTGAATTCTGATCTTTTCCTCCAAAGCACACTTTCTTCCCCTTCTCCAGCCTCTGTCACCTTCTCAATGCTATACACTGAGTTGTGCATGTTTGGTAAATACACTCTCTATTCCACCTTCCAAGATGTTAAAAACACTGAACAGAGTATGCCTGGCTCAGACTTCTGTGGGAACCCTTCTGTGAAGTCCTGAAGAGAAAACTGAAGATTATTCACAGAGAGCAAGTTTTCAATCAGGAATGCACTCTGATAATGGTGAGGACTGTGGATCATATGGGAGATCAGGATCATGCTGGATCAGGTTGAAGGCATACCTATCCTCTCCATGCAAATGGTCTGTGAATTAGATTATTCTTCCACCAGTATGACTTTTTATTTTGCAGCAATTTGGATTTAGCCAACAGTTTACTTATGAGGCTATGACACAGGACATTGTGCAAATCTACTGTCAGTGTCAAATTTCTTTATCAATGTCAAGGTGCAACACATTTAATGCTTCACCCTGATCCTTATGGCCTGCTGCTGTATCAGGGAGGGAAGTTAAAAAGTGTGATATGGTTTGTTTGTGACAATCCAAGATTGACTTGCGTTTTACATCTCTCTATTTTTCTTCAAAGTATCTGCAGTCTAATTGTTTAATAATTCATCCTGGTACCTTTCTTAGTTTGTCTGGTGTAAAATTCTGCCAGTGAATCAAGAGAAACACTAAGTTCAGCCTCTCATATTTATCTGGGAAATTCTTAGTCCTCTGTGAATTCTTAAGTCTCTAGCAATCCAGAAAGGTCTTTGAAGGATTTCTGCAAATTTGTAAGCTTATAAAGATGAGGTCCTATCAGTGTGAACACACCTAAATATTTAGCAAATTATTTCTGCATTGTAGCCAGTACTCCATACTCCTTGTTGAAGTTAGTGTAATTATGCATCACTTTTCTGGGAAGTCCTGAAGGATATATGGGACAGAAATGTGTCGGTCTTCTCGGTGTCGTACCCCATACCTTTCCTAGTTCATAATGGATCTTTGCAAGGGTGATATAAAAATACCAGCATGGCCAAGAATTGAGCTGGGTTGGCTGGCACAATTAAATCAAATATGAAATGCTTCTTCAGACAGATTAGTAAAAAGGCAGCACAGAAGTAATGAAACAGAATACTAGGAATGAAATAGAGATTAAGTACAGTGGGGATAATGTAGTGACTAAGAATAGAAAAAAGGTGCTGAAGGGAATGGAGACAGAGCAATGGGAGTTTCCACAAGTGAGCTATCAGCTAAACATTGCCTCCTCACTGCCATAAAATGGAGAGGGTTAAACCATGCCCATTTCAGGGCACTGAAAGGATCCCAGAATGCTGATTTACACCAAATGCATTAGCAGGGATTTTACCTATATCTGTTCAATTCAGGGCTAACTTGATACAACTAAAGACTAAAAAAGTTATTCCCTGTATTCATGACAAGGAAAAGAGGTGGTCAAATAAAAGGCAGGCATGATGGTTTGACCTCAACACCAAGCAAGATCTTAGAGTGGATTTTGAAGGAAAAAATTATCAGGGACCTAGAAGAAAATTGATAGCAGGAAAAACTACAACATGGCTTTATCAAGGACAGATCATATCTGACTAACTTAATGTCTTTATTTGATAAGATAATTGTCCCAGAGAAGAGTAATGCAGTAGACCTAATCTACCTTGACTGAAATAAGTCAGTATATTGTTTGTTGTAGGAAGTTATTGAAGGTGGAGAAGATGAGCTCAAATGCAAGCATTGAAGGTAGAAGAGGAACTGAGTAAAGGGTTACATTAAAAGATGGGTCTGTTAAAAATGGACATATCAAAATGAAAGGTGTTTTCTAGTAGAATTCCTCTAGCACTGCTCTTGGTGCTGATTTAATTAGTATTTTTGAACTCAGTAGGAGTAGGAGAACGGGTATGGCATTAAGAGATGATACAGAATTGGAATGACTGGTATATAAAAAAAAAAGACCTCATAGACTGACAAAATGGAAACCTAATAGTATGTAAAGCAGAGCTCGGTGCTTGGGGATTAATATCATGTTCTTTTGGTATAACCCAGTGCCTTGATAATTGCTGTCGATAGCGAGGGGAAGAGGTTTAATGCATTAATCAGCTGTGGTGTGACTGTGAGCCATCATTATGTCATGGCCTCAGAGCAGTTTCAGGGTATATTAGATGAAGGATTTTCAGTGGAGACAATAAAGTGTTAATACTGTTTTACAAGGCATTGGTAAGACAACTCTCAGAATATTATTTACAGTTCTCATGACCCACATTGATGCACAGCAGGTGCAGAGTGGGATGGTTAGGGTAAAGGAGTACCTATTTTCTCAGCTGAGACGAAAATAGATTATCTGGCAAAACAAAGCTTGAAAGGGCACATGGTTATGTCTTTATAAGTATGTGTGGGGGTAGATGTGAGGCAAGACGACTTTTATGTTAAAGGATAACACTATTTCAAGATCAGATACTTACAAACAATTATGAATAAATGAGAAATTGAAAAGAAAGGTTCTTGGCAATCTGTGCAAAGCTCTGGAACTGCTTACAGACAAGGTCATGGAGGCAGGGACCTGAACTACTTCCAGATGGAAATTTATAAATTAATAGAAGTGTATGTGTGACATAGTAGAGTGATCATGGGTCAGAATATAAAGTTTGTGATATAAAGCTTTGGATACTTACTGACATTGCCAGACAAGCTTGATGGGAAACTTGTCTGTATACTTTCCTTACACAATCCCTAATAAGAAATGTTTTTAACTGGTCCCTGTGCCAACTCTTCTATTCCGCATATACCAGGACTTCTACGTTCCTTCTTGGTGCATAGTATAGGAGAAGGGGACTGCCCTTTCTTTAACTGTAAGATTGGCAGCAAGTAAAAATGGGACAGTTTTTTAGGATGTCAGGTGTCACCTGGAGCTTACTTGCTTACGTGCTCAGGGTTAAACTGATCACCTGAATGAGATTAGGAAGTATTTTTTCTCTAAGTCATATAGGTTGGGGTTATGGAGAGTATTGTATTCCTCTCTAAAACTATCTGGAAAGGGATGTGAGTTTTTACTTCATGAAATACCTGTTTTTGCAGACTGATAAAATGTGATTGATCAGGAAATCTCATGACTAATATCTTCTACTGTCCTCTAGTATTTTTCAATCTTTTATTTTCCTGAGTTACAAGGGGGTGTGACTGTAATGTAGGACATTATGCCAGTATATTACATGTTTGATTCAATGTTTGCTTTTTCTGACCTTTCAAGAGTTTCCCTTGAATAAGAAAATTTTACTTTTTTTGAAGTAGTGTGGAGCTGAATAAGAGGCAGTCAAGGATACTTCATATGTATTGGTAAGTTTTGAAAAAGAAAAGGTTGATCATTTTTGTGGATCAGAGATTCCTGAGACCTTATAGCAGAAAAAGTCCTTTAATTGGTGATTCTAGCTCAAAGAACTTAAAAAGCATATTTTGTTAATTAGGGTTCTAAGGGCTTTCTATCTTAGATAGTACACTAATATAGATGCCTTGTCTTCTTACCAAATGATTGAGGTTTGTCAGACTTTATAAAATCTACTTTATCTCTTTAAATGTATAAGGGGTCTATGGCAATTAGGTTCCTAACTCACCTGTAATAGTTAAATGCATACAATCAGATGGGATGTAAATGTATTGTATTTATAATAGTTCTAAAGATTGTTTTTTACATAAATATGGATCCTCAATCTAGAGGCCACAAAGGATGCAGTCATGTTAAAAATCTACTAGGTAATTCAGTGTGAATTACTGACATACTTATGCTTGTAGTGATTGTGCTGACATCTTTCTTGCCAATAATAAAAACAAGATACTCATTTTATCTCCATCTTTCTTCTTGAATTCTGAATAAGTGTACTTTGAAACTGTGCAGTTTACTTTTAATAAACTATATAGTTTTATTGATGTATCAGTTCTGAGATCTGGTTTATCTCTTGCAACCCAGGAAGCTGAAGTTTGAAAGTTTTTTTTTTAAAAGCACAGATTACTAAATGACAGTGCAATCTACTGCTACTCAGTCTGGCCCTCTCCTTTCATTTCTTGTCAAAGAAATAAAATAGCAGATTAATAAGTCAGGTCAAATCCAGTCTGTATCTGGGTTTTTGAGTCCTATCTTGATAAATTATATTTTAAGATAAACTATAGATGATTTTATAAAAATATACAATATTATATATATAATTATGATATATGCCTTCAGTGAAAGATAAATTATCTTTCAATGAAGAGGTGGCCTGGACCATATATAGAAAATTAGTGTCTCTAAACCTTCCAGTCCTCCATGTAGCATTTGCTTTGACTGAAGCAAATGCTTAGTTGAATGCTAGTGATGCAAACAGCAAAATCACCAAATTAGTTTTTCGTTTTTCTTCTTATAGTTGCCTCTGTGGAGACCAGTGTTACAAGCTATGGAACCTTGTAAGAAACAGCTGGCAGTTGCATGGCATATGGAACTTTCTAAATCCTCATAGATGGAGAACGGTTCCTCTCATGCTGCTCAGTCCCTTTTGAGTACCATCTGGAACAGCAATAAAATGTAGCTCTTTGTACATAAATCCAGCTGAAAATAGCTGCCCCCCCTCCCCCAATAAACTGTGTGATTAAATTTAAGCTGAAAAGTTTCTGTTGAGTCATCGTTGTAGTTTAACCCCAGCCAGTGACTAAGCACCACACAGCTGCTTCCTCACTCCCCCTGCCCCAGTGGGATAGGGGAGAGAATTGGAAGGGTAAAAGTGAACAAACTTATGGGTTGAGATAAAAATAGTTTAATAATTAAAATAATAATAATAAATTGGAATGATAAGGAAAATAACAAAAAGAGAGAAATAAACCCCCAAAAAACCCCAAGCAATGCAAATGAAAACAATTGCTTGCTGCTGATTGACTACTGTACAACCTATTCCTGAGCAGCAGGCCCTGGACAGCTTTCCCCTTACAGTATATGCAGAGCAGGATTCCCTGTAGTACAGAACATCCCTTTGGTCAGTTAAGGTTCTGGCTGTGTCCCCTCCAAGCTTCTTGTGCACTCCCAGCCTCCCCACTGACGGGGTGGGTGGGATGAGGAGCAAAAAAAGTCCTTGACTTGGTGAAAACACTGCTCAGCAACAATTAAATATCAGTGTGTTATCAACATTATTCTCATCCTAACTCCAAACTCAGCACTGTACTGGCTACTGACTCTACATGGCCAAAACTAGGATATTATTTTAAGTTAACTTGTTTTAAGTTTCAGTTAGAAATAGAGGATTTTTGAAGGCAATTTTATTTTAGCATTTTAGGTGGCTTTTCTACAAACCCCAGCCCCCTTATTATTGTTGTCTAACTTATTGTTATCAAACACTTACTTTCCCTTTATTCCACAGGAAAACTTTGATACACACATAAGTACTTTAAAGCCTTTAGGTTCCTGAGATCAAAAAAGTCCTGCTGCTAAGGAGACACCAGTGTCTGTTGGCAGGAAGTTAGTTATCTTGTCCTTTTGCTTGTGTGCTGTACATGTGTCCCAGATCACCTCAGGCTGAGTAGCAAAGTGTCCAGTCATCTCCTTTCAAGGTCCCTGTTGGAAACCAGAGCAGGACTGAATTTATAAGTCCACCCACAAGATGGAAAGTGAACTCTACTGTGTGTGATTGACAAGGAGTCAGTACAGTATTTCAGTGTTCATTTTAATTACCAAGTGTTTCTCTGAAGAAGTGTTGGATTGAGACCTTGAAATGTGCTAAGAATATGGTGATTTGGGTTGAGGAAGAGCGAAAAGAGAAAAGCTGATCTCTCTGAAAAGCATGTGGTGTTAGGAGCTCTCAGAGCACATTGTGGCAGAGATATTGTAGAAACTAGAGTATTTGCCCAGGACAGGCAAGTTTTCATTCTGTTCTCTCACAACAGAAAGGAATTTAAAATCTTATTTTCCTAGCATATGAATAGGCACCTATGGGGACATCGAACAGCAAACTGGGCAACAGTTGGGGGGTAAGAAAAGCAAGCATTGATGCAACACGTATCTAGAGTCTTCAGAATACTTCCTCCACTTTGACTTGTTAAGTCTGAAATAAATTCTTAGTTCATTACAGACCAGGCTTGTCTTTCTTGTGTAATACCACAGCTGAACTGAGATGGTCCATATCCATATGACAAATGTTTTTAAGAAATGGGTTATACTGAGGAGAGATTTAAAAGCATGGGTTCAGTGGACCCATTTTAGACTTTCCTGGTAAAAGTGACTTTCTTTAATCGTTAGATAAATAAAAATGTTGTTGAGTGGCTTTAAAATACAGTGAACTCATTTCGGAAACCAAGTGCATTATTTCAGAAATAGTTTTATTTCAGAAAGGTTTTTGTTTGTGTTTTTTTTTTCACAAACAGACTTACTAAAAAAAAAATCTTGTGCAGATAGCTTTGGCAGTCCAGTGACATGGTTGTTCAAACCAGGAACACAACACTTAGTTCTTTATCACAAAGCTCCAAGTGTAGGACTCTGTTTGTCCCTAACCACTGGAAGATTTTTCCTTGGGTATATTCCAAATTTACTGGCCAAGTCTGGGCCAGCATTGCAAGTGTATGTCACAAGATTTTGGATACCAACATCTTAGCAGGATTCAGAACTAAGGATTAAGTCTAAGTCTTTTCAGTGATGCCTGTATATAATATATATAAAATATATATGTATATATACATATATATATGCATACATATATGTATAGTAACCTGGTTATAGAGATATATAAGTATTATATATAGATACTCAACAGAGTTAGACTGAGGGAAACTCCTGTGTGCTTGACACTTCTTTTTAAAATTTTTAGTCAGTGTCCATCAACTGGGACAATCCACATAAAGTAGAAATCTTATAGAAAGAGCACTTGTGGTTATTAATGGAAATCTTGCAGGAAGAACACTTTTGGTTATGCCTCTGGGGGAGAAATATCCTCCTGCAGGGATTTTTTTTTCCCTTTTTTTTCCCTTGTGGGATGAAAGGAGTTATAAAAATTAATTTTTTTCACTTTCAAAAAAGATATAAACCTCAGTCTTAAATTAATATTGACTGGGCAGTCAACACATTTTCATCTTTCCTTCAATACAATGTCTCTGTGCCGAAGTCAGCTATTTCAGATGTCTGAAAAAGCATTGCCTAATGCCTGCAAGCACTGTCAGAAATCAATAACTTTGAAATTTGTGCTATTTGTACTTTAAGTTTGGCATATCACTTTAATTCAGTCTGTTTACAGTAGATTAAAAGTGGGTATGGACAAGTGTCACAAAGCACATAAATGTGTTGAATATGATTTCTTTAAATTATAGAAAGAATATAATTTTGACATTTGCAATATTAACTGAATCTTCATTGAAGCTCTGGAAAAAAAAAAAGGACAAATTCAAAATATCACAGGAAATAGCCTTGTTTTAGTGATGACACAGAACCTGCAATTATTGAGAACAATCATCCTAAAATATTTTTTTCCATATAAAAAATATTTTAAGAATTTGAAGTATCAAAAAGGACAAACAACTCAGACTAGCTCTAGTCATAAAGATTAGAATGTAATCAAGTTTAGAAATTATTATATTAATCTCAATTGTTTTGGATTTGTAATTCTGGGAACATCATGCTTACATTTCGTTCTGGCAAGATGCCCTCACCGTACATGTTTAAACAAGTTTGCATTATTTTCTTATAAATTGTGTTCTACTGGATAATTAAACAAGTCAGAAACTTGGAGAGGTCACATTGTCAGCATATAGGTAATTTTTTCAGCTTTAAATTTACTATCAAGTATTTCCATTTTATCTTAACATTTTGTCTGCAAACAGTTGCTTCTTCTTTCATAAATTAATAACTCAGGAATTCCTATGAAAATGAGTTCATCAGAAACTTCTTTCTTTTCCTTACTTGGTGCTGAAGATTCCTAGTCTTTTGGTCATTTATAAATTAAATTACACAGCTCAATTGCTCATGTCTACAGCCTTTCTTTCTTTCTTTTCTTTCTTTCCTTCTTTCTTTCTTTTTCTTTCTTTCTTTCTTCCTTTCTTTCTTTCTTCCTTTCTTTCTTCCTTCCTTTCTTTCTTCCTTTCTTTCTTCCTTCCTTTCTTTCTTCCTTCTTTTCTTTCTTTCCTCCTTCCTTTCTTTCTTTCTTTGATCAGCTATTGCTGGTTTCAAAATATGGCCTTTAGAAACCTTTTTTGGGTATGGCTTTGGTGTGTCTGCTTAAAGAAAATGGCAAATCCACATCCATATCGGACAGATGGAGCATGGAGTCCTTCATATGTAATTACTTTTACTGCCAAGTTATGATATAGTTTATTTAGGAATATTCAGAATACAGTTGCATGCAAATGACGTTCAGGATCAAGTTTAGACAGCATCCAGGAAGTCTGAATAGTTCAGCTTTATAATTTAAAAGTAGGCATTGTTGTTTTTCAAAGGAATTATGTCTGCCAGTAAAACTGCAGGACAGATGCAGACACTCCATCATAAAGGCTTTCTTTACTGGTATGACCAGCAGGTAACTATATCCACCTGAAGAAAGTGCTGTAGATTTAAGTGTGTATCACATGAATAAACCAGAACTTGAACAGGTCGAGCTGTAGTTGATGTAGTTGATGCAGAAAAGAGGGAAGAAACTGGAATTACCATCAGTTGAGGCTCTGGCTTTCAGACTCCCCTTCCAGAGTGGCCTGTCATGTTCACTTCTGTGGTGTATGCAGTGCTCCATCAGAATTTTACAGCAGTAGCAGAGAAGCCAAGTAATGGGATTATGTGGTATTTTATTAGAGCAAACAGGTCTTGATTTTCAACACTGTTTCCAGGTGATAATCAATTGGATTACAGGAGAATTATCTCATCATAAGGTTTTTCCTAAACTATATATTAAAAAAAAAAGCATGTGTTAATTAAGGAGATGTTGCTGACTCAAGAAATATTTAGTCTTTTCATCCTGAATTTATTGAATATCCTTTTATCTAATTTCAAATTCTGATCTGCTTGTTAATTTTTTTCTGAAGTGTTTGCAGACATTCAGAGAATTGTGTAAACAAGCCAACAAACACCTCTCCCCAACTATCCCAAATAAAAAAAAAACGCACCACAAGCCAAAGAAAAAAACCCCACACAAACTCACAAAAGCCCACACCCTCACCCCCAAATCCCAACAAGCCACAAAACCCCACACCCTCCAACCCAAAAAAACACAAAGCAAACCAAAAAACAAATATCACTGTACCTTTGGCAAAGAGACTGATAGATGCAGCTGATGGCAGATATCTGAAAACAGTCAGTTTTGTTTCCTCAGTAGGACAAATTCTCAAGGCATTTACAACACTTGTTTCTTCCACTTCCATTTTTCCTTGTTCTTCTTTCACCTCTGATATAAATATCTTGAGAGTTTTTGTACCCAAAATTTCTCACCTCTGAGCAGACCGATCAAACAGAGATTGTAGAAATTAACACTGACAGAGTCACTAACCTTTTGAGAAACTTCCAACAAAATTACAACTTTGGTGATACTATCAGGAGAAAAATTTATTTTATTTGTCAGGGCTAGTCTAGCAAATGTATAGAAAATACAGCTTTGAAAATCCAAGATGATAATTTTGCCTTTGGTCACTAAATTCTAAAATGAATTTAACCTCCATGCATCTTTTTTGACTTCCCTACACAGGGCAGGAGTCAGAGCATATTTGATCCTACAGCTTAGAAGAAGACATGTACAGTAAGTGAAAGCAAATTGCTCCTCTATGATTTAATATGCTTTGCTCTGTAAATGTGTGTGTCTCTGGTGTAGCATGAACAGTGAAAGCTGAACACCCATGACTAGCTAGAGCTGTGCACGTTTGAAAAGAAAATCTCATCACTTTTACACAACATTCCATACACACAGTTGTCATCACTTTCAATTAAAGATGGGAAGGAAATGAATCTACATGTAAGTGAAGTAGTATGCAAATACAATACCAACAGTTTCATTTTAAACATGGATTTTCTCAGATCCTGGTCAAGAATCTGATTTCAATGTTCTGAAATGTTTTAGTGTTTATGCTTTCCACAGTTATGTTTTTAAAGCAGTGTGGATGTTATATTCTTAGAGCAATTCGAACAATTAGAATAAGTAATTTTCTAGCTCTAATTTTTCTGCAAAGATGATGAGGTTCACTAATGTAAATATATTTTACATAGTAAGGTTTCAAGTTAACAAACCAATCTGTGGCCTTTGTTTAATCACATGAGTTGCTAATGCCCAGGGGATGCTAAAGGTTGACACTGCTGGCATATTTTTTGGAAGCTGAAGTTTCAAATGATGATGTTCTAGCATCTGAAGGGTATTGCTCTAAATTTTCTAGGCACCTGAATTAATAATAGTTAATATACGACATTTCATTTTTTGGTCGTCTTTTATACTTTTACCTAGCTGCGTCACATTGAGTCTCTTTGATGGCTGTTTCCTCTTGTGCCATGGAATTCAGAGCCTTGTTTTGTTGAGGAGTCAGGAATCCCTTTCCACGTCAGCCTGCATTGTCCCCACCAACAGCCAGGGGGAGGTATTACCCCATTTTTAAAGGAACAAGCCATCAATCGAGGGATGCAAGAACCGGTCTGTCCTAACAACTCTTTCCTTACTAGTTTAGGCAAACATCGATGTCTATGCCTTGATATCAATATTTAGAGTTAAATGGAATCATTTCAATAAGATACAGAGCTTCACAAGGGGCTGCAGTTCTGTCTGTATTTTCACACTTTTTGGGTTAAGCAGTATGTTGTGTTTCTTCACTACAAACTCTGAACTGCATTGTACTGTTTTAGTGTTCATGTATCTTTTCTACTGAAATCGTACTCGGGTCATATATTACATGAATTCACAGAGGAATTCTGCAGCTTTGTTTTTCTTTTTTTTTTTTTTTTTCTTTTTCCTCCCAGGTGGCCTGTTACTACACCAACCTCTGGTGAGGACAGGGAAGCAAGTGTTTAGGAAAAACTTCGTGGTCAAGAACAGCTGAGATTAGTCAGTTTTGGGAATTCACTATCAGGTCTGCTTAAAGCAGGGGCAGGGGGTGTAGTTTGTAGATGATGAATTTCTTTTCTTATACTTTTGCATCAATTAAGTCACTTTGTGATCCGGATTGCACTTCCACGTGTTTTTTATTTGATTGCTCTGTGAATGCTCATTGCTTACTTTGCTTTTGTTTTATATTTTCTCTGATGCTTACTGAAAGCTCTAAACCCAAATAAATGACAGGTTCAGTAAAAACTCAATCTTGCTTTTGTGCTGCAAAAGCCCATTCAAGGCTTCATAAGCCCCTCAAAATTGATTTTTGGAGAACTGTTATTTAATCTGCCCTTTACAAAACTTTAATGCCTTGAGCAAATCCTTCTTGCCTTATTCCCACCACAAGGCACTTCGACTTCATGGTAAGCAGATAAATGTAAGACAAAAAAATGCAGTTCAGATTGTTCCCCAAGTCCCTTGTAATTCTCTAACTTCTCTATTCTCCCTTTCCCATTATTGAATAAAGCCTCCCGTGTAAACACTACTTTTTGTGCTCCAGTGGCACACAGACTTTTTCCCATCAGTTGCTTGCTCTCCCCCATCTGCTAGATCTGACTCATTAGTTCAGCTTCAGCTTTTCTTCACCTATTCACTCCCCAAAGAATTACATTTAAAGTTCATGGCACTGTTCTTATTCTCAGCATACTTTCTCTTCACATACCTACCAGCCCTGAAGATAATACTGTGTAATGTTCCCTGGGCTCACTGACTCCAATATTTTCTTGCAGAGTTTGGTCTTCAAAATGAGGTGTACGGCAGAGATGGCAAAGGGAATCTGCAGGCTAACTGTGGACCAGGCAAGGTATTAATTCAACTTTCAGTTCCTGGGTACATTTTCACCTGAACTCCTGCCAGCCAGGCCAACCCAGTGCAGAGCTCCAACACTGCAGCTTTTGCAAGTGGAACTGGCTGCAAACCAACATCCACTGTGTTTGAGTCAGGTCTCTTTGCATGTGACGCCCTTTTAAGAGTTTGCTGTCAACCTCTAATTGACATGCAAAGGATGAGGCAGAAGGACATCCAGTAAAACTGAATGCAGCAAAATTTGTGTTCTGACTTCACACACCTTGTCTGCCCGGCCTCCAGGGTCAGGTGGTTCTGATTACAGGTTGCTGTTTCTTGATGCATTCAGAGCATTTGGGACCTGGCTGCAAGGTGACAGGGAGTTTAAAGGTGACTACTGTTAGGGGTTACACTTACCTCAACCTACTTGGAGAGAAAACTGTTTGAAGCACTGTCTCTTACTGAAGTTTTAGTATCAAATAACCCCACAATCCTCATTACTTTGTCTTTTCTTCATGAAAAATTTTCAAGGAAAGGATACTAGCTATTGTAAAACAGCTTCCAATTAGAAAGAACCCAGTAACTAAAAGTACTTAAATACTGAAGTACCATCAGTAAATGCTGGCAGCAAAGAGCTTGGAGTAATTAGTTCTGCCTTCCAAATTATTTATACTGCGATGGCCTTTAAGCTGTAATTCAGTGGTGATTGTGTTGTCACCTTGCTTCTAATGAAAGCTTCCTTACTAGCTGCACCTTTATATATGTTACGTTATATTAATTGTTCTGAAACTTTGTTTAGTAAAACTCAGTCAACAGAGTATTAAAAAAGCTTAAAAATCTTTAAAATGTTTGTTGTAGGTACTTCTGTATGGCTTATTCTTTTATTCTTCATTTGACTGAAGAAGCTTGTGAGTGGAGTGATCGACAGATACAAATTGTAAGATGGACTTTGGTTTGACTGAAATAAACAGTGAGGCATCCATTGACTAAATTTTAACCTAGAGCGGGTAAAAGGCAATTGGAAAACACTGTGCAAAGAGCAGAAGCATTATGACTTCAGCCACAGAGTGGCTTGTGGTGTTTTGTCTGGTATATTTTTAAATTCTCAAAAATACTAATAATGATTTGTAGCTACAATTTGGGGCACGCTACTATACATAAACAATACTAATAAAACATGGCACTTCAGTTCAGGAAAGCTGCATACCTTGTGGGTTAATGGGACACCAGTTCAACACACAAGTAACTTCAGCTACCCAAACCACGATGATCCTCTAGAGAGAGAGTCAAGTACTAGTGCTGTCTCAGGGCTAATTTCCAGGACATGGAAATTAGTTTGGTCATAAATGGAAAGGATAAGGACTACCTAAAAAATAATTGAAAAAAGGTAATTTCTGCTGTGGAACAAACGTCCTTGTGATTTTGAAGAAGCTTTTTTGCACCTGTGGTCCTGTTAAAGACTGTGCAGCAGGTCTGAGCATTCTGAGCAACTGCATGTAGCGTGAACTTTCTTCTCAGATTTTGTTTTTCAAACATGGTTTTGCATTTTAAACTTTGTTTTGATTAAAACATTTTAACCCTTTTTCATTTTTGGTGGTAGTTATCCAGAGGTGAGTCAAAATACTGGCAAGAGGAGTGTTCAGGGGCAATATTCAGAATTTTGGAAGCATGTTTTCCAGGTGTCTTGTTATTTCTGAACTGTCAGTGATATTTTATTTGACTTTTAAAACTTAAAACATGATTTCGGTTTTACTGTAATAATAATCACCCCACAAAATCTGTCTTTTACAACAGCATAAGTAGCTATTAATGCAGAGATTTGCAATGTGTTCCTTTTATAGGCCAAATAACTTCTGTGTATGTAGGTGTGTATATAGGTATTCAGGACATTAAAGCATGAATGATTTAGTAAAAAGTGGATTTCAGTCTTATTTTCAGTTGCTATACCCTGCTGTGAATGGTGTAGCTATTTCTGATTTAGACTTCTAAATAACAGGAGAATTATGCTACCTCTATATTAGATATACAGATAACTTCTATACAAAGTTTATTATGTGCCATAATGGTGTCAAAATTACCAGCAAAGAAGTAATCATCTCTCTGTATCACCCAGTTCAATTTGTATTGAAGTGTTTGGGAGGCCAACTTGTTTCATTAAATACCAGCTACTTGAAAGGCTGAAGCTGTCTTGAATTGTCAATGCTATCACCACCTTAGCACCTTCTAATTATCCTGAAATATTCTAGAAATCTGGTCTTTGTGTTTGTTTCTCCAATTCTGTCCTTGCAGGAGCAGCAGATAATAGATTTTCTGACTATATAACAGTATGGGCCTCTTTGTATATAACAACCAAGACACAAAAGTTGTGACTTAATCAGTTGCAACTTGACATCACTATTACAACTTCACCGAAAGAACCAGTACTCTGCAGGTTTTTTTTGGTTATTTTGGGTTAAAAAAAGCCCCTTCTGTGACTGTTGCACTCTCTGTATATCCTGGCATATGCTAAGCTTTTAAATAAGTGTTTCTGAAGTACCTCACAACAGTTCAGCTCCATCTGCCATCCAGTTTTTGCTGTAAAAGTGGCCAGCCTGATCATCTCCCATCTCACGAGGCAAGGCAGACTCCTTTAGGCAAAATTTATTGCAAGGAAAGGCAAATTCCTTAAGTCAAATGAGCCAAACAGCTTGTTGACAAAACTACCAAGGAATGTATACACTGACTTAAAAAAAAAAATAAAATTAATAAGACCAACCCAAACAACTGAACACATTTGGTTGCAGCTAGAACATAAAAACACCTGAATCAAATTTTCCACATATGAAAACAAGGAAATCTGGAAACTGATGCTATTTCAGGCTAATTGCATTTTGTTGGGTTTCGGGAGAGCGGTGCATAGTAGCAACCGGGGGAAAAACCACTAAATAGTTCTCTGTTTGAACCATCTGTCACGAATATGGGACATATGTTCTCTTTGTTTATTCAGGAGCCAAGTGGAAGCCGATACACTCCTCTCGGCCCCGGCCGAGGGCTGGACCGCACGGCGCACCGCAGGGATGCGGGTCCCGGCTCGGCGGGCGCAGGGCTCGCCCGCCCCATTCAGGGATGCAGGGGAGGGACGGGCGGTGCCTCCGCCGCCCCCGGGTCGCTGCGGGACGCCTCGGGCTTCCCCCGTGGGCGGCGGGGCCGCCAGAAAGAGGCTGTGGCCGCCGATCCCCTGCGGAGGGCGGGCGGGGACCGGGTCATCCCTGGGGCCGCCGCCTCTCCCCCGTCTCGCTCAGCGGCCGCTCGGAAACGCTCCGGAGCCGCCGGGGCTCCGCTCTGGGCGGCGGAACCGGAGGGGCCGCGCCTCCCGCCCGTACCCATTTCCCTGCCAAACTTTGGCTGCCGCCGCTGCCGGCGGTGACACCCGCGCCCACCCCCGCCCCGCCCCGGCGGAGAGCGCTCCGCGCAGCCTGCGCGCCCCCGCGCACCGCCCCGGCCCCGCCAGTCAATAAAGTTGCGGTCTGGGGGCTGAAGGGGTGAATTGCCCTGGGGGACTCGGGGAGCCGCGGGTGCGGAGGTGCCGGCGGGGCCGGGCGGGCGCTGCGGGTCTCGGGTGTGCCCCCCTCCCTCCTCCCGCCCCCGTATGCTCTCGGTCCCTCCCTGGGAACAGGCGCTGCCCACCCAAGGAGGCGACCGGCGCTCCTGCCCCGCTGCCGCTCGCTCGCACACACAGACACACACACACACACATATACCCGTGCGTGCGCCTCTGGCTCCGCACTGGAGTCAGTGCTGGTGCGTGCAGGTTGCTCAGACCTGAAATCTAAGGGAAAAGCTCAGCGTTTGCGTCGCTGCTCCTGCCGCCGGTGGTGGTAGCGGTGAAGAGAAGAGGGGCTTCTGTGATTTTGTTTCTTTTTTTTTTTTTTTTTTTTAATCCCACCTCCATTGAATTCAATGGATCTGAACTTGGAGTCTTTGGACCTCGGTGGTTTTGGAATACCTACATGCTGATCCTTTTTATTTTGACACATCAAGTCGTTTGGGGAAACCATCCGAAGACAGCAAGATGTTTCTCGTTCTCTTGTACTTCGCTTTGCCCTTAGTGGGTAAGTTGCTGGTGCCTGATTTCGGTCTGTACATCGCTTCATAAAGCGAAGCGTAGAGTTTATGGGATCGGGAGCCTGACGGTTGTCAGTCTATTGTTTAGGCAGAATAGTGAAGTTTCGAGTAGTTTTTATGGCTCTGTCTCACATCAGTTAGCCTGGTCTACATTTAAAGCTCTATGAGGCTACGGACTTCGATACTTGCCTATCTACCCTCTTGTTAAACTGGGTTCTCGCAAGTTGCAGGAAAACTTTTCATATAAATAAAATAAGGCTGCCTGGGGAGGGTGGGGTGGGGGGGTAACAAGAGCCAGCTGAAGGATTATATCTTCACCTGCACCTGGCAGCGTGCCCGACTGCTAGTGGTTTACAGCCCAAACTGGTTTCCTTTCCGCAGGAGATGTTTGCGTTTCTATCCGCATGTGTCTGAGGGAGCATGACAGGGGCACGACGGAGAGGAGAGAGTTAATGTAATTTGCTTTGTTCTCTTGCAAAAGCATCATGCGTGGAGAGAAATGGGGGAGAGAGAGCAGGAGAAGAGTAATAAATTCTACCTTTATACATATAGAATAAGGAAAAATGTGTACAGCCTTTAAAAAGTGACGCCAAGACAGGCTAATATCAATCAGTGAGGATACTTATCTCTCTGAGCGGGCTGTTCCTGGATGTAATTGAAATTACAGCAAAGCTCTTGTGGAAAGGGAGGCTGAATATTTAACCCCTCAGTCAACCCTCGGATGGAAAGCTGATTTGTTTTACCAAAGTGGATCTATGGAATAACGAATGCTTGTTTTGTCAGGCACATTAACCCCTATGGGTTTTCTTTCCTTTTTGTGTTTCCTCATAAATCAACCATCAGGGTTAAAACTTACCTTTTATTTGGACTTCCCCAAAAAGTGGATCTAAACCCTGTGTGCTTTTTTCTAAGGCGTAGCGCGAAGCCAGGTTTGCAAGGTGCTGCCCGTGGGGTTGGCTGCATGTGCTGCGTGAGGTGCTTCCCAGATGGTTCTTTGGAGCCCCGGTTAAATCCGCCTTCTCCCTCAAGGAGTGTTTGTTGGTTTGTGTCTCCTCTCTTAGATGTACTTTTGTGTGCAGAAGTGAGCGGGCTGCCTGGAGGGGACCGCCTCGACTGCGTGAAAGCCAGCGATCAGTGTCTGAAGGAGCAGAGCTGTAGTACTAAATACAGGACACTGAGGCAGTGTGTAGCCGGTAAAGAGAGCAACTTCAGCCGGGCCACGGGCCTGGAGGCGAAGGACGAATGCAGAAGCGCCATGGAAGCTCTCAAGCAGAAATCCCTGTACAACTGTCGCTGTAAGAGGGGCATGAAGAAGGAGAAAAACTGCCTGCGCATTTACTGGAGCATGTACCAGAGCTTGCAGGGTACGTTGCAAAGCACAGAGCCGCCCCACTCCCCCGGTGCAGGGTGTGGGTTTGCAGCCGCTCACATCCGCACTTTAGCGGCTGCCACTGAGCCCACCCGGGCTCTGACCCCGGAGCTCACATTGTGCTCTTCAGCTGCGAACTGAGGACCTTTCATCCGTCTCAAGGCCAGCTGCTGCTCCGTCTCCTGTTGTTGGGAAATCCACAATGAGAGTTTCCTCCAGGGGACCCAGCTGACCTTTCTAAACCAGAGTCGAAAGATAAGGGCAGTAGCATGTGCAAGAGCCACAAAAACAATCATTTGGAGGCGTTTTCCTAATAGTGTTAGAACTCGTTAATTAGGACTCACCTAACAAGATCGCAGGACACTGGGACTAGCTTCTTAGCTTTTTGCTGGAAGTTAAATGTAATATGAAGAGGAGCATGGTTTTAAGGAAAAGTTTATTTTTTCCTTTCCTGTATTTCCCTGGGCATGCTGAGGCAGAAACAACCCCCCAAGTTTATGGTTCCTGGAGGACTTAGATGTGCCGGTTAGAAGAGATGTGACACTAGTTGACTTGTAGCTTCTGTTATTCATATCACTTGCAGATTTCCCACAGTGTACTGAGAACAGTCAGGTCCTCCTTTGAGAGACAGCATTCTTAGCATTTGTAGCTCTATTTGGCTGTGGCCCTGGAGGTGAAGGTGCAGTCTTTAATTTCAGTGTGGTCTCCATTAAACTTTTTTTTTTAAGTTGCTTCTGCAAAACAAGAAATAATGCATTCCTGTTCATTTATCTGTATGTTTTAATAAGTCAGTATATGTTTTTCGGCTACCTAAAATAATGAACATTTTCTGTATCATAAAAAGTTTATCTTCCACTAGCATCTTGTTAGGAGTGTTTTGTTCCAAAGATGCTAGTTTTTGGCTGTTAGCTGGGCTTCTCTATAAAAGAGGTCTGCTATTACGGTGAATGAAGAGGGGTCACCCTTGCTTCTCTCCTGCTGGCATGAGATGGGACAGTCCCTGTGATGTCACAGGCTGTCTCTGAAACTTATGACCTTATCCAAGGAGGAAGGAGAGAAAAGATCTAGTGACAGTTTCTTTCAGGTGTTTTTATAGATAAGTAGCCACTTAAACAGGTTAAAGGGGAGTACATTTTTCTGTTAACAGAGTAAAAGTAAACAAATCTTACCCTGACTTCTTGTATAAGAAAAAAATCCTTTTTGTCCTTAGGAAATGACTTACTTGAAGATTCCCCTTATGAACCAGTTAACAGCAGACTATCAGACATATTCAGGCTAGCACCAATTGTATCAGGTAAGCAGATTTAACATTCTTTAACTGATACTCGATTTTGTAATTGAATTATGGAACTTTAAAGCACTACTGTCATAAGTAAAAAGAAATGATAATGGCTTCCTGGATTTAAGAAGTTCATGATATAGTTGCACAAAAGAAAAGACTAATAGGTTTTGAAATAATAGATCTGAAAGAATGCTTGGCAGGATGGCAATTTGTATTCTTTTTGAGTCATTCTTGACAATAAATGCTAAATTTTCCTGTAGGTGGCAATCTGATTCCCTGTGTTCCCAATTTACAAATCAGTTCTTTTTTGGGAATTTGGTCAGTGCAAGTTGACATTGCTATTGACATTATGGAACATCAGAAGATAGATCTTTCTAATGTTTGCATAAGGGAATGCTTTATAGTTTAATACAGTTTTGTTTAAAACAAAATTCAGAGTTAAGGTAAGGTTTGTCTTCTTTTCTGGAACTGCTGCCTGTTTAAAGAGCCTATTCACAACTTCCTCCTTTTTCTGGTTTTGTGGTTTTTCTTTGTTTTTTTTTTTTTCCCCCCTTGGCGTGTGACTGTCTTTAAGAAACTTTTTATCGTATTTCGAATAGGTTGCTTGGTGATTTAAGTGTGATGTTTGTTCTTTATCAGCCTAAATTATACTCATTCTGGATCATATTTATTGAAAACACCATTTTTTGAGGGCACTCACTGGGGTTACAGGTTGGAGTTACATTTCTTTTTAGGAGTTTCAGGAAGTCTTGTGAGGATGCATTCCCTACTTGGGGCATTTATTTGTTTAGCTACATAAATTGAATGTGTGTAAATTGGACAGTGCTGAAGCTGTAGTTAACTGACATGCTATGGATAAGCAGTAGGAGATTGCTCTTCAAAAGAAAAAAGAAAAAGACCAGAGAGAGTGGCTTGACCAATTTCTAGATGTACTTACACTTTTTAGAACTTCAAGTCCCATTAAAAGCCACGGGGGCTTAGGTTGTTAAGTATTTAATGGTACAGGTTTTCAAAGGCATATAGATACATAAAATGTAGGTAACTGCCCATTGGGATTTTCAGAAAGGACTAAGTGATTTAAAAAGGCGTTAGATGCCCAGGCAGTTTTGAAAATTCTAAGTGCTTAATGCATCTTTAGGTATCTTAATGCCTTTGAAAATCGTCCCTTTAGTCACTTTTCAAAATGTGACTTCAGATCCTTATCCCATACATCTTTTTAAAGCATTATCATGATTTTTGGGGCAATTCTGTTGGAGAAATAGTAGAGAGCAATGATTAATGCCAGAATAATCTTTATTTCTCTTATTTTTTATTGCTTAAAACTCCAACTTAATACAAAACAAAGACAAAATCAATGCAGAGGAGTTCCAGGCAGTTTTCTTAAAATTTATGATCAGGCTGCCTAGGGCCAAATTGTAATCTACCTCAGCAGTTTTATGATCTCCATAGAAATACCCTATATACATTCTGCCTTTGTTATTTTTTAGATTCCCCATTTACTTGCAAAGTAATTATCTTAAAAATGTAATAATTTTTTTCAATACCTGTTCAATGCAACAGTGAAATAAGACATAGTTGCCAACCATTGATTTCCACCCTATCACAGTCTTTTCAGATGGTAGTGGACTGGTTAGGACTCATTCTGTGTTATTAGTGCCCCCCAAATTGCTGTGCATTGGTCAGAAGTTTCAGGTTTACAAGGATAGGAGGCCTGGATTCACAGGGAACCAAAAAAAAAGTTGTAATCCAGTGGAAAAACACCAGTATTTGAAAGTATTGTCAACTGAAAGAAAAAGATTAGCAAAAGCATTTTTCTTATCGTCATGGTTACTGTTGCATATTACATTCTCTAAAGCTGCCTAGTCTTAGAGATTTTTTGCAGCACTCTGCAAATACCCCAAGCAGCAGAACTTGGTAAGCTTTCTAGATCTTGATTAGAACAAACAAACAAAAAAAATCCCTGTACAAGTACTGTTGGCAGGGGTTTCATAACTGTTGTTTTGCTAATATGGTCACTGTGTTTATAGATGTTGCTGCAGTATTCCCTCTCATTAAAGTTATTGGGGTATAATTGAAAGCAGTGATTAACCCTTTCATATCACAAAGGCCATTTGTGATACTGTATCGCTTGGCGTGTAACAAGTGTATAATGCTTTTGCCATCTTTTATGTATGTTTTTGAGGTAGTCTGGAAAATCACAGTAGTTTTCTTCTGTGGTACATAAAAGGGGAAAATCACCGGCTAAGATGACTGTTTTGTGTGACATAAGCCTTTTGTAGCATACATAAATCGGAGAAATGAAGGACAGTTTAGTTACAGTTGATGTATTTTTATACTGAAAGATGTTCAAAAATGCATCTTCTATGGAAACAGGGTGCCACATTTTCTTTAGTTCTAGCATCA